>NC_035164.2:8885037-9012893 GCF_001659605.2 Manihot esculenta | reverse complement strand
CTCACTCTTTGCCTGACTGAACCGTCCTGGCATCTCACTAACTCTGGGTCCTCATGCTGTTTCTGAGCTACCTGCTCCAGAAACACGGGTGTCACTCTCATCTGAGCCACTAAGGCACCTGTGCCAGACAACTCCAACTGTAATCCCTCACTCATAAGTCTTGTGGAACTCCTTCACCACCGGCCTCCTCTCTGCTGAAATGTGGGATAGACTGCCGAGTGATTTCCGGCTTAGGGCGTCTGCCACAACATTCGCCTTACCCGATGGTACTGAATCTTGCAATCGTAGTCACTCAACAGCTCTACCCATCTCCTCTGCCTCATGTTCATTCTCTCTGACTCAAGATGTACTGCAGGCTCTTATGATCTGTGAAGATCTCACACTTTACCCCATAAAGGTAATGCCTCCACATCTTGAGTGCAAAGATCACTGCTGCCATCTCTAGGTCATGTGTGGGGTAATTCAGCTCATGCTTCTTCAACTGCCTAGAAGCATAAGCGATCACCCTCTCATTTTGCATTAGCACACAACCCAGTCCCACACGGGACGCATCACAATATACTGAGAAGTCATCATCACCTTTTGGCAGAGCTAACACCGGTGCTGAAGTCAACCTCCTCTTAAGCTCCTCAAAGCTTTCCTCACACTGATCGGTCCATATAAACTTCTGATTCTTCTTTGTCAATTTGGTCATAGGAGCAGCAATCTTTGAGAAGTCCTGAACGAACCTCCTGTAGTAACCTGCTAAACCCAAAAAACTTTTGATCTCGGTCACTGTGGTGGGTCTAGGCCAGTTAGCTACAGCCTCTACCTTCTTGGGGTCTACTTCAATACCCTGTTCTGACACAATGTGCCCCAAGAATGAAATGCTCCTAAGCCAAAACTCACACTTGGAGAACTTGGCGTACAAGCCATGCTCTCTCAAGGTCTGCAAAACTATCCTCAGGTGATGGGCATGCTCCTCTGCATTTCTGGAATACACTAAGATATCATCTATGAAGACAATAACGAAGTGATCCAGATACTGACTGAATACTCTGTTCATGAGGTCCATGAATGCTGCAGGGGCGTTGGTTAACCCAAACGGCATCACAAGGAACTCATAGTGCCCATACCTGGTCCTGAAAGCTGTCTTCGGTACATCTTCATTCCTTATCCTCAACTGATGGTACCCTGATCTCAGATCTATTTTGGAGAAACAACCTGCTCCTGCTAGCTGGTCGAATAGATCGTCGATCCTCGGCAAAGGGTACTTGTTCTTGATGGTGGCTTTGTTCAACTGTCTGTAGTCGATACAAAGCCTAAGGGATCCATCCTTTTTCTTTACAAAGAGCACTGGAGCACCCCAAGGTGAGGTACTCGGTCGGATGAAACCCTTGTCCACCAGTTCTTGCAACTGTTCCTTTAGCTCTTTCAACTCTGCTGGCGCCATCCTGTAGGGAGGGATAGAGATAGGCCTAGTTCCAGGCATCAGCTCTATTTCAAACTCTATCTCCCTTGCAGGTGGTAGTCCTGGAAGCTCGTCTGGGAAAACATCTAAGAACTCACTTACCACAGGCACTGAGGCGGGCTCTCTGACATGACTATCTAACTCCCTCACATGAGCTAGAAACCCCTGACATCCCCTCCTAAGCAACCTACGAGCCTGAAGAGCTGAGATCAGACCTCTAGGTGTACCCCTCTTGTCTCCTCTGAAGACGACCTCTGACCCATCCTGATCTCTGAATCTGACTACCTTGTCTCTACAGTCCAAGGTAGCACCATGGGTCGATAACCAATCCATCCCTAGAATGACGTCAAAATCTGTCAAATCTAGAACCACGAGGTCGGCGGAAAGGCATCTTCCCTCTATGAAAACTGGACTACATTGGCAGACTGCCTCTGCCACTGACGGGTCACACTTGGGTCCACTGACCCATAGGGGACACTCTAACCCAGAGACCATCAATCCTACCCTCTCCACGACTCTCGGAGCAATAAAAGAATGAGATGCACCCGGGTCCATTAAGGCATACACATCTGAACAACCAATGATGAGATTACCTGCCACCACGGTGTTGGATGTGTTGGCCTCCTGCTGAGTCATTGTGAAGATCCGTGCCGGAGCTGATGGACCTTCACCTCTGTATCCTGCTGATGAAGAGGCTGACCCTCTCTCTCTGCCTCTGCCACTGGCCTGTGTTGCGGCTGGAGCTACTGGCTGCACCACACTGCCGGAGGTTGTCTGCTGAGACGGTGCTGTAAAGGCTCCTCTAGGACAGTCTCGAGCCAAATGACCCGCCTGTCCGCATCTGAAACATGTGTTTGTCCCTGCCAGACATACTCCCTTGTGTGGTCTCCCACATCTCATACATGCTGTAATCTCTGCGCCAGAGCTTGAGCCACTGCCTAAACCCAGACCTGACTTGATCTTGTTCCAGAACTTATTCTTCTTAGATTTTCTGTGGCCTCTGTCCCACTTCTTACTGCCTGCAACTGCTGCATTTAGAGAAGAAGAGTCTACCCTTTCCCCACCTGGGGTCTTGGAACCAGAAGACTGTGCCACTGACTGTTTTACCTTCCCCTCAACGATAGCACTAGCCTCCATTCTCCTAGCCATATCCACTATGGCATGGAAACTCTCTCTCTCTGCTGACTGTACCAAAGAGGAATACCTGGAGTGCAGCCTCATAATATATTTCCTTGACTTCTTTTGATCTGTGTCCAAATTCAGCCCAGCATATGGCAACAACTCCAGGAACCTGTCTGTGTACTCGTCTATACTCATGTCATCAGTTTGCCTCAACTGCTCGAATTCTATCATCTTCAATTCCCTTGAACTATCAGGGAAAGCCCATCCTGCAAACTCGTTTGAAAACTCTTCCCAATTCATGCTGTCCACTCTCGGGTTCACATAATTCTTGAACCACTCCCGTGCCTTCTTGCACTTAAGAGTGAACCCGGCCATCTGAATGGCTCTACTGTCATCAGCCCCTATCTCATCTGTAATTGCCTTGACCCGCTCCAAATACACGAACGGATCATCACCGGTTTCAAACTGGGGAGCACCCAGCTTCATATAATCGGTCATCTTGACCTTGCTCCCTCCAGATGAGGTAGGTTTGGGTACTTGTGTTTCCGGGACAGTAGATACTGGTGGTGGTGGAGGTACAACATCCCCTGGGGTAGGGTTTGCTGTACTGGTAAAGGGAGGTGGAGGTGGGTACATGGGGTACTGAGAGTATGGTGGGTAGTAAGGTGGGTATGGCATATGTGGAGGATAAGGGCTAAAACTGGGGTAATCCGATGTACCTCCCATCGAATACCCTGAATGGTGTGAATAGGGTGGGTAGTGATGTGGCTGGACATAACTCGAGGCCTGAGTGCCTCCTTCTGATTCTCCCATGCCCTCTTCCGGCATGCTCACACCGAGACTGCCATCCCTCCTCTGGTCTACTTCCATATCCTCAGACATTCCTCCCTGCACTGTTCCCCTTACTGATCTGCTTCTTCCCAGATCTAAAGACCTTCTAGGGTCTCTAGCTACTCTGTCTCTGTTGGACCTACTGGACATTGCCCTAGGCAATGCTGGAGGACGGGCATCAGTGCCCTCGTCCTGAGGTGGCACTCCAGTCAATCGTGCAGATCGACGAGTTCCTCTCATTCTATCTTCTGAAAAACAGCACATAGCATAAACAATCATTAGCATCATATGGTTCATGTGGAAACACATGAACCCTCATCACATACATAGCATCACATCATAGCATTTATGCACATGCATATCATCATGGCATATCATATCATCATATTGACAGGACTCTACATCCTATCCTAGTGGGCATGATTTTCCTAGTGTGCTTGACCTTCTAGAACATCTATGAGCCCGACACTCTAGGTCCGATCATATGAACCTAGGGCTCTGATACCACTCTGTAACGACCCGGAAATCCGACCCGTTACCGGCGCTAGGATCCAGATCGGCTTAAGGCCGCCGGGACCCGTAGCAAGCCTACATACATCCTGTATACCTGTTTAATCCCATACATGATCAACAAACATACTTAAGAATTAAAACTTTTCTTTTTCTTCATACACCAAACTCAACCTGTGCATGCACTGTATTCATCATATACATAAACATTAATCCCTCTGTGGGATTTCATCAAAGCCTCAATGGCAATATAAAATCTGTGTTGAGTTGGTTCACATACACATCATAATATAAGATCATGTACATACCAAGGGATTAACATATACTATGGTCAAGCACAAATCTATCCTCAATAACATAGTTACATAAACATAATTGTTCAAACTTTACATTACATTCTTATCATATGTCATGTCCACATACTCTAGCTATTACATACATATGACTTGACTTCACTCTAGCTGACTTCTTGATCTCTCCTGTACCTGCAACTCTGGGGATAATGGGAGTGGGGTGAGCTAAAAGCCCAGTGAGCGGAAACTAAAAACATTTGTTTTAATTCCTCCATTTTTAGGTACATTATTATTCATTTTTATTTTTATTATCAAATAACTTTTATTTTCATTCTTTTTCTTATTCATGCTTTCATGTATGCGTCATAACACAAACATTTCACAACAAGGATGAACTTGTCACCATTTAGCCCCTATCCTTCTTACTTATACATGCCGGGGGCGTAGAGCCGTAGCAGGCACACCCGGACTTTCATAATCAGTCATAGTGCCAGGGGCGTAGAGCCGTAGCAGGCACACCTGGACTCACATAGGCTATCATGACATACAAGGGCTAATGGATCATTCAACATTCATCCACATCAACAACAAAGTATGCAGTGCAACATATTCGTGAATTCTAATGCAAACAACCTAATATTGCATGGCATAATGATGCATGGGCAATGCTTTATGATTCATTCATTTATTCATTTACTTCAAAGCTTAAGGGGTTGTTCCACTCACCTGGTAACTGAAGCTTGACAACGACTCTGAACAACTATCTCACAACCGGGGGTCTCGGTTCCTCGGGTCCGAACCTACACAGGTGGACTCAAATGAGGCACCAAACATATATGAACGTGACTCTGAAAAGCTCCCCAAAAACCCCCTAAAACATCCTGAAAACATCACATGAAAACATGCAAGAAATGGCTGAACAGGGCACTTTCGGCGGCAGGTTCGGCGGCCGAAAGTCCCTCTGCAGCCGAAAGTCATGCAGGTTCGGCGGCACTTTCGGCGGCCGAACCTCCCAGACAGAGACGAACCTTGAGTTTCGGGGGCAGGCTTCGGCAGCCGAAACTGCCTCCACAAGGGGGTTCGGCGGCCGAAAGTCACTTCGGCGGCCGAACCTGAGTTTCTGCCGAAGGGCAGAAACTTGGCTCCCTTGTGTCCACAGCCTCCAAAACGCCTCAAAACCTGCATAAACTTGATTCTACTCATGCATACACATCATAACAGTTCCTAGGGGCCTTATACAAACATATGCCCCAACTACAACATTTCAAACACACATCAAGCAAGCCACATTGTTCAAAAATCACATAAACCTAACATATGCTCAACTAACTCTAACATGCTTCTCTACCCCTTAAAACTTCATGAAACTCATTTAAAACATACATTGAGCTTAAGATCGGCTCTTACCTCTTGAAGATCGAGGAAGAGACGACTCAACTCGGAGATCCAAGCACGAGAGCTCCTGAGTTTCCAAAGCTCCAAAACTTGCCTTTAAAGCTTAAAACTTGCAATGTGGGTTTAAAACTCAAGAAAGATGGAGGAGATCTAGTGAAAGAACACAAGATTTGAGGAGAGGGAGATTGGAAGCTTGTTGTGGCCGAAAATGGGAGAAAACCTCGCCCATTTCGGCTAAGGGTCCCTTTTATAGTGGCTGGCCAGGCCACGTTCGGGGGCCGAAGGTGCCTCCGCATGCATGCAAGGTTCGGCGGCCGAACTTGGAGTTCGGCGGCCGAACCTGCATTTCCCTCACTCAAAACTTTCGGGCGCCTAAAGTCCCTCCGAAAGCATGCATGTTCGGCGGCCGAACCTCAAAGTTCGGCGGCCGAACCTGGGTTTTCCTCCAAAGATTTTTCATGCAAAAACTCATTTAATTCTTACTTAAAAATATGAAAACATTTCATAAAATCATGGTTTTACCCTTCTAGAGGTTTCCGACATCCGAGGTCCCACCGGACGGTAGGGATTCCGATACCGGAGTCTAGCCGGGTATTACAAGAATCCACGAATATGTTGCATTGCATAACTTGATGATGATGTGGATGGATGTTGAATGATCCTTTAGTCCTCGTATGATATGATATGATGATGGTACGGTATGGAAGACCAGTGAGGCCCATTCTATGCCCCTGGCACTATATTAAGAGAAAGACCAGTGAGGCCCATTCTACGCCCCTGGCACTATGGAATGTTATGCTATGTTATGTTATGTTAAGAGAAAGACCAGTGAGGCCCATTCTACGCCCTTGGCACGATTGGACTATGTAGAGGACTATTGGTGACAAGTCCGTCCTTGATGTGATTTGTTTGTGATGTGTTGCATTTCATGAAAGCATGAAAGTTAAATTGAATGTTTATTTATTCTGCTCACTGCGTTTTATAGCTCACCCTTCTCCCTTAACCCCCAAGTTTGTAGGTACAGGGTAGACCAGGAGGTCAGCAGGAGTAGAGTTATGTTATGTAATAGCTAGATGTGGACATGAATATGATGTAATGTAAAAATATAGTATAAAAATGTAATGTAATGATGCTTATGGAAGTTTAGAGTTGTGCTTGACCATAGTATGATGTTAATCCCTTCTAGTACATGATCTTAAATGTTAAATGATGATTATTGTAAACCAAGCTTAATGTATATTATGTTACCCCATTGGAGTATTTGATGAGGACTCCAGTGAGGGGTTTTATGTTATGATTTGTGCATGCACAGGTTAAGCTTGGTGAAAGAATGAATGAAAGAATGAATGAATGATTAATTGAGAAACTTTTAAATTTTTATGTAAAAGTGTTGATCATGTATGGGATTAAACAGGTATGCAGGATGAATGTTTAGCTTGCTACAGGTCTCAGCGGCCTTAAGCCGATCTGGATCCTAGCGCCGATAGCGGTCCGGTTTCCGGATCGTTACAAAGTGTTCTTATGTTAGAATAATTTCAGCAATTACGGACTAAAAACTATCCCAACTAACAATCAATTACCTTGCAATCAAGAATCAAGTGGCTAATTTGATCAAAACAACAAAGTAATCATAGATTTCAACACACAATTGCATGAATAGTGAACTAATCAAAGACAATTAGTTTATGTTCAGATCTCACAATGCATAAAACAACCTTAGTTTCAACCAATCTTCAACTAGAATAAAAGGTTTCAGCCACTCATGGCTGAAACAAAACAGAAAATAAAAGGAGAACACAAAAGATGAAGAACCGAAGATGGAGATGGAGAGGGTGCGCCTCCCTTGCTTGGCCGAGTGGTGGAGAAGATGAAGTGTTGTCCAATCTGCCTTGGATGGCCTCTTTGAGATCTTTAAATATGTTTTAAGGTGCTATCTTAGGGTTTCAAGAGGCTGCCCACGTTTTTAGAGGCTGCCCAAAATGCCCTTGGTTCAAGATGTGCCATCCATGCACATGTGTGAAGGGAAAAACGTGGGGCATGTGTGGCTTGTGCAAGAGTGGGTCTTTTGGTCTTTGTTTGCTGCCCAAATGTCTTCAAGATGCTGCCCAAGGTGCCCTAGACTTGCCTTCACACTCTCCTTGCCGCCCATGCACTAATAAGGATGGTGGAGCCTCCTTTACAATTTGAATTTTGAATGTGCAAGGCATCAGGTGGCAAACATGTGATCTTTGGATTTGGCTTCCTTAATAAGCTGGATTTTGAAATGCAAAATTTGAATATGAATCTTGAAGATTTGAATTTCAAAATACTTTCCTTATTTGACTCTTCATATATGGCAAGTTGAGACTTGGCTTCTTGAATAAGGAAAAGGCTGCTTGGAGATTTGAAATTTGAATTTCAAATTGTCTTGGCTGAATGTTCTTTCCATGTTTGCCACTTTCCTTATTTAGAACTTTCCTTATTTAGCTTCACTTGAATTTAACTTGGCAGGCTTGCTCTCCTTTGCTCCATTTGAGGCAGTTTTAAAGGGATTTTCTCCAAAATGTCCTTTTACACCATTTTATGCAAAATAATGTCAGGAGCACTAAATTAAGCATAAATCATGTAAATAATCATCAATAATATCAAGATAAAATGGACTAAAATATTGTAACGACCCGAAAATCGGACCGCCACTGGCACTAGGATCCAGGTCGGCTTAAGGCTGCCGGAACCCGTAGCAAGCCAATCATGAACTCTGTGTACCTGATAAATCCCATACATGATCAAAAACAAATATAAAACCTGAAAAACAACCTTCCTACCACTTACCAAGCTTGACCTGCATGCACTATGTCTGTAAACATAGAACCCACTCTCATAGGGTCAGCATACCATATGTCAGCCTTGGTACGACACATTTCTCATCAAGAAATATAAAACAGGATCATGCATAACAAGGGATTTACAATACAATAGGTCAAGCACACTACTGAACTTTATACATCACGTTATTAATATTACATGTCCACACTATACTATTACATAACTCTTTTCTCTTCCTGTACCCTGCTGCACTTCCCCTGTACACTGGACCTGCAACACTGGGGTTAAGGGAGTGGGATTAGCTACTATAGCCCAGTGAGTAGAACAATAAAATAAGTAATGAAACATGCTCTCATGGAATGCATCACACCACAAGTAAATCACATCATCTCGGGTGATTATGTCCCCAAATAGTCCCAGCATCCTATCCTCATGCCAGGGCGTAGAATGGGCACCTGGTCTTCCTGTACACAACATCTGATACTTACCATACCGTGCCAGGGCGTAGACTGGGCACCTGGTCTTCCTCAGAGACTATTGGATCATCCACTTTCACCCACACAGCACAATGATAGAATGCAATGCAACATATTCGTGATTTCTAATGCAATCAACCTATTGCATAACAATGGTGCATGAAACATGCTAAAAGATTTGATTCCTCATTTAAAAGATTAAGTTTAGTTCCACTCACCTCTGGCTATCTCTGACCTAACTCTGCAGACTCTGCAAACTCTGAAGCAGTACTCATTGCTGAACTCTCTGGTTCCTCTGGTCTATGCCTACACAGATGGATTCAAATGAGGGACCAAACTAGCTCAAGAATAACTCTACAAAACTCCCCAAAAATCCCCTTAGACACCCTAAAACAATCATGTAAAAACATGCAAAGGAAGGCTGGACAGGGCACTTTCGGCGGCAGGTTTGGCGGCCGAAAGTCCGCTCCAGAGCCGAACTCATGCACCTTCGGCGGCCGAATCCTTACTTTCAGCAGCCGAACCCTTTCGGGGGCAAGGTTTTGGGGCTGAAAAGCACTCCAGAGACGAAATTCCATAACCTTCGGCGGAACCTTCGGCGGCCGAAACTCCCCTCCAGAGCCGAAATCCAAACTTTCGGGAGCAAGCATAAGCATGCTTAGGCAGCCGAAGCCACCTCCTCAGCATGTTCGGCGGCCGAACCTTCCTTCGGCGGCCGAAGCTGGGTTCATCAAGAAGGCAGAACCTTGCTCTGCCTCACGCCAAAACACTCCAATCTCAACCAAACTCAAACACCACAATTCCTCTACATCCATATACTCAAGTATATGCACAAAGGGGTTAAAAACTACCTTAAAACCCCAACAAACAACAAAACACATGCTTTCATCAATAAAACACCAAAAACACACTATTTACCCTAATCATGCAACTCTACCCTTAAACTCCATAAAACCTTCATAAATCATGAAAAGAAGCTCAGGATCTTCACTTACCTCTTGAAAACAAGAAGATGAACGATCCCAACGTGGAGATATGGAGCAACTCTCCTTCAAACTCTCCAAACTTCAAAACCTTCAAAATAACATTAAAATCAATCAAAACTTTGCAAGATTTGATCAAAACATGAAGAAGATCCAAGGAAAAAGCATGGTCTCACCTCTGCCTATGCAAATGAACTCAATCTTTATCCATTTGCCGACTGAGGGCCTTTTATAGGTGGCTGGCCAGACCACCTTCGACGGCCTAACGTGATCCCGAATGCCATGCATGTTCGGCGGCCGAACTTCACCTTCGGCGGTCGAACCTTGCATTTCTTCCTTGGCTCATTTCTTTCAAACAAACTCATTTCCTATATACTTTAAACCTATAAACCATACCAAAATTCTTTAGAAAAACATAAATCTTACCCTTCTAGAGGATTTTGACATCCTGGACTCCACCGGAAAGTAGAATTCCGATGCCGAACTCTAGCCGGGTATTACAAATATGCTCTATCAAATACCCCCACACCTAGCCTTTTGCTTGTCCTCAAGCAAATAAACATAGTCAAATAAGCTTTCTTTGCTACTTGATCCGTATTTCCACTTAAGCTCTTACTCTAGACACCTATTTTGAATCATTACAGTGAAGAATATATGCATGAAGATTACTCACCTTCTTTCCTTGTTTCCCTTTATTTACCATGGCTAGGATTTGTTTTACTCAAGAGAGATCATACATGCACATATTATTTGTTCAGATAAGACTTTTTCTAGCTTTCAGAGTGACTTGCCCTTACCTTGAAATACTTTATTCAGCTTTTTGCACTTTTAATTTTGCTTGGAAAAGTTACCAACCTTTTGACGTGAAGGTACATATTTGTGATACCCACCCCCAGTTACTCAGTTGGTCACCTGTCCAAGTGGCTACTAGCTCTGTTCATAGTCTTTTGACCATTGGAACAGTTTAGAATTTGTGCTTATGAGGTATTTGCCTTTGTTAAATTTTCTTTCTCTCAATAATTTGGGCAAATCAACACCAATTACTAAAGCAAGTCATGTTAAGTTCATTCACACAATTTCAATTTATTCTCTCTAATGAGTGTCATCAATATATTTTTCACCATGGCAAGCTCAAAGATTCAATTTAAAAGGCAATTCTCAAACATGAATACAACTCATTGCAATTGATTCAACATAAGTTTAAAGAGTCATCACATCAATGGGGTCATGGAAAGAAAAACTCATCCAACATAGTTCATCAGTTTGAGTAGAGCAAATAAAAAAGAAAAAGAAGAAGGTTGTGGTTGTGTGTGTTTTATTGAAAGCATAAATGAAAACAAACTAAAGGGAAAACTAAAAGAAAAATCGCATGAACTGCATAACATAAAGCAAAAATCGCAAATTCTGAAAGAAAAATGAAAAAAATTTCACAGAACTGAAGAAGAAAAGAAGAAGAAGAGAAGAAGAGAAGAGAGAAGAGATATGCACCCCCACACCTGAATCATGCATTGTCCTCAATGTATAAGAAACATAAAAGAACAAAGGAAATTGAGTACTCCCCTGGGGTGTAAGTTGCATGTTGCGATACACTTAGGCTGAATGAGATGGTTGATGTAGTGGAATTTCCTCCACTACTTGCACTGCAAATCCTTCATAGAAAGGTTTTAGACGATGGCCATTCAATTTGAAGATTTTTCCTGTCTCTATACTGCGAATGTCTATGGCTCCATGTGGGTAAGCATGTTCTACAATGAATGGTCCAATCCACCTAGACCGTAGCTTTCCTGGAAACAATTTCAAACGAGAGTCAAACAGTAAGACTTTATCACTAACCTCAAATTGTTTTCTTGAAAGCTGACTGTCATGGGAGGCTTTGATTTTTGCTTTGTAGTTCCAAGAAGTCTCATATGCATCTCGTCTTATTTCCTCTAGCTCTTGCAGTTGTAATTTGCGATGGTGGCCAGCTTCCTTAAGGTTCATATTGCAGTTCTTTACAGCCCAATAGGCCTTGTGTTCAAGTTCAACTAGAAGGTGGCAAGCTTTTCCATAGACCAATCTGTAAGGAGACATACCTATGGGAGTCTTGTAAGCTGTTCTGTAGGCCCATAAAGCATCTTCTAATCTTGTACTCCAGTCCTTTCGGTTGGGGGACACTGTCTTTTCAAGGATGGCCTTGATTTCTCTATTGGACACTTCAGCTTGCCCATTTGTCTGAGGGTGGTAGGCTGTGGATGTCCTATGTATGACATTGTGCTTTCTAAGAAGGCTTTCCACAACCTTATTGCAAATGGGTCCCTCTATCGCTAATGATTGCTTTAGGAACTCCATGTCTGGCAAATATGTTGGTCTTCACAAAGTCAACTACTGCCTTTGCATCATCAGTTTTTGTTGCCCTTGCTTCCACCCATTTTGATACATAATCTACTACAAGGATGATGTAGGTGTACTCAAAGGATGGTGGGAATGGGCCCATGAAGTCTATGCCTAAACATCAAATACCTCACAGACCATGATGGGGTTCTGTGGCATTTGATTTCTATTGTTCAAATTTCCTGTTTGTTGGCACCTAGCACATGATCTGCAAAAAAGAAAAGCATCTCGAAAAATGGTAGGCCAAAATAGGCCACTTTCAAGTATCTTATGAGCAGTCTTTCTTGGACCAAAGTGTCCACCACAACTATATGAATGACAAAAAGTAAGCACAGAAGCTATTTCTTGGTCTGGAATACATCTCCTTATCATTTGGTCAGCACAATGTTTCCACAAATATGGCTCATCCCAAACATAGTATTTGGCATCTTTCTTTATCTTGTTTTTGGTGTGCTTTGGCATGTCAGAAGGTAAATTACCTATGGCCAAGTAGTTCACCATGTCTGCGTACCATGGTTCATCAGATTGAGCAAGGAAGATTTGTTCAAGTAGGTCGTTCTTACATTCTTCAGATTTTGAAAGGTGTTGCTCTTGGCTTGGCTGCAATGGAGGTGGCGCAGAACTGGATTCAAAATCTTCCTTTTGCGCATGATCTGACTGCAAAGGCGGACTAGAAGAGCTTGCTTGTGTTGGAGGCTGTGCAGCAAGGTTCGGCGGTCGAAAGGAAGTGGAGTTCGGCGGCCGAAAGGCAGTGGATTCAGTTTGCGATGGGAGTTGAGGTGAAGAGTTCGGCGGCCGAAAGATTGTGGCTTCAGTTTGCGCAGGTCCTTCCTGAAGTGGTGCAACTGTCTTTCCTTTATTCTGCGCTTGACTGTAGACTACCTGTTGGATGCTACAGACTATTTCTTTAAGTTTTGGCTCTTTCTGGCTCTCAATCTGTACCTGATCAGTATCTCTACAGAAAACACTGTTAAGAATATCATCTTGATTTTCATCAAAAATTTCCTGGCTCAAACAGTCAACAATATCAAGTCCATAAACAGGGATATATCATGTGGATATTTCATAGCATCATATACATTGTATTTAATGACTTCCCCTTCAAACTTCATAGTTAAAGTACCATCATGCACATCAATCTTAGTCCTAGCAATACTCAAGAAAGGACGTCCAAGAAGGATATCAGAACTAGTATTACAACTGTCTTCCTTAGTATCAATCACATAAAAATCTGCAGGAAAGACAAGTTCATCTACTTGAACCAATACATCTTCTAGAACACCTATGGGATGTACCACAGATCTATCAGCTAATTGTATCACAACTCTTGTGTCCTTTAGTGCACATGCATTCAGAGAATTATAGATGGAAAGAGGCATAACATTTATGGACGCACCAAGATCACATATAGCTTTCTTAATTCCAACATTTCCTATTTTGCAAGAAATTGCAAACATACCTTTGTCTTTGCACTTAGTAGGTAGTTCTCTTTTAATCACAGCAGTAACTATTTCACCTACACTTACTTTTTCTCTTTCAGCTAGCTTTCTTCTATTGGTACGCAGTTCTTTTAGAAATTTTGCGTACCTAGGAATCTGCTTAACAGTATCTAGCAAAGGTATGTTGATCTGTGCCTTTCTGAAAGTGTAAAGGATCTCCTTTTCTTCTTTTTCTTTTTGTGTTCTTTCAAATCTCTTTGGAAAAGGAGGTGGAATATGAAAGCTTACCTTTTGATCAGCTTTGTGCGCAGGATTGGCTTCAGATTGTGCTGGAGGCTCTGCAGAGGCTTGCCTTTGCGCAACTGGCTCTTCAGAATACATTGGAAAGGCTTCTGAATCAATTGATTCTTGCGCAACTTTCTTCTTTTGCTCATAACTAGCATCTTGAAGTTCTTTTCCACTTCTCAAGGTAATGGCACTAACATTCTGTCTGGGGTTAGTTTCAGTTTGGGAAGGAAGCTTACCTTGGGATTCAAATTTGCTCATTAGCTGTCCCACTTGTTGTTGGAGAGTCTGCACAGAGTTTGTAAGTGTTTCTATCATCCTTTCAAGGTGCGGATTGGAACTTGAAGGTGCTGGTTGGGCTTGATTCCTATGATAGTTCTGATAGTTCTGATTATTGTTGGCCCTTCCATAGCTGAAATTGGGATGGTCCTTCCAGCCTGGATTGTATGTATTGGAATATGGATCATGTCTAGGCTGGTTGTTGTATCCTCCAATGGCATTGACTTGCTGATTGTCTTCTTGAAGTGTAGGACATTGATCAGTGGGGTGTCCCACATATGCACAGATCCCACATGGCCTAGGTGGCTGGGATGCTTGAGCTTGTTGAGCAAATTCTATGACAACATTTTTCATCATAGAGGTTAATTCAGAAAACTGAGAAGAAATATCGGGTGAACTTACCTAATTTAGTCCTCTCTGCAGTTGCTTTTCTTCTCCATATTACCTAGATGAGGCTGCGAGTGTTGAGATCAACTCTCTCATCTCCCTAGGTGTTTTGTCTGCAATGGATCCTCCACAGGCTACATCAATGAACTTTCTTTCTGATGAGAGCAATCCTCCATAGAAGAACTGCATGAGGGACTTATATGACATATCATGTTGTGGACAACCTGTACACAGTCTTTCAAACCTTTCCCAATAATTATATAAATCCTCAGTTGGTTTTTGTCTTATGCTAGTGATTTCTCTTATTATGCCAATGGCTTTAGATGTTGGGAAATATTTGTTCAAAAAAGTTATAACCATATCATCCCAAGAAGTGATAGATCCAGGTGGCAGATAAAATAACCAATCTTTAACATAGTCATCCAATGAAAAAGGAAAAGCTCTTAACTTAACATGATCTTCAGAAATACCTTGAAGTCTCATAGATGAACAAACAATATTGAACTCTTTCAAGTGCTTGTGTGGATTTTCATTTTGCAAACCTCTGAATTTAGGAAGAAGATGGATCAAACCTGTTTTTAGTTCAAAGGGAACTGTCAGAGGTGGATAGGTGATGCAAAGAGGTGCTTGATCGCCTACAGGTGTTGCCAATTCTCTCATGGTTCTTTCTCTTGGCATTGGAGCTCTAATGGTTGGATTTTCTTGAATTATTTGGTCATGGACAGCATGTCCATTATGGGCAGTAGCTTGTACATCAGGTTCAGCCATTGGTGTGAAGTTCGGTGACTGGAGAAGGGAAGGTTCGGCGGCCAAATGTTGATGAGGTTCGGCGGCCGAATGTGTGGCAGAAGGTTCAGGTGCAGTGGCTTGATTTCCTAGTCTCCTAATTGTGCGTTCAATTTTCGGATCGTAAGGCAGAGTGTCCCTACGTTTAGACCTGGTCATGAAAGAAAAATAAACAAGTTAGAACAATTCCCCGGTAACGGCGCCAATTTTTGATCGTGGTTGTCGAAGCCGGTCAAAAATAACATTTCCGGTTATCAACAATTTTACAACTGCAAATAGAGGTAAAGGATCAAATCCACAGAGAATTGTAAACTTATCTATTTTCCTCAACAAGACCAAGAGAATTAATTGAATAAGAAACTGAAAGCAAGTAACTGAAAGCGGATCAAAAGTAAAGTGCAGTAAAAGTAAAAGGGGGGATTTGAGATTGATTTGATTAACAAACTACGGACATCAATTAAATGAGCAAGTAATAATTAAATAGAAGAGAAATCTAATATGAGAAAGGTCTAGTTGAAGAGATGGGTCCACTTTGGTTGTTTGGATTAATCATTGAAAGTTATGTTCTCTTGATTGATTCAATAGATTAGTTATGGAGATGGAAAACGCTTCTCACCACCATGTCTCTCCTTATGAATAAATCAATTAGGTAACGTCCTCTAATCAATTACTAATTAACAAATTGCCAAGGAACGTCCTTGGGCCTTAGGCATCAAAACAATTGTCAATTGCATGAAGAAATAGAGAGATCCAATCTTAGCTACTCAAACGCATGAGATGTTGCTAGATCACACAATTCCTTAGTTTTTACACCAAGTGTTCTTATGTTAGAATAATTCCAGCAATTATGGACTAAAAACTATCCCAACTAACAATCAATTACCTTGCAATCAAGAATCAAGTGGCTAATTTGATCAAAACAACAAAGTAATCATAGATTCCAACACACAATTGCATGAATATTGAACTAATCAAAGACAATTAGTTTATGTTCAGATCTCACAATCCATAAAACAACCTTAGTTTCAATCAATCTTCAACTAGAATAAAAGGTTTCAGCCACTCATGGCTGAAACAAAATAGAAAATAAAAGGAGAACACAAAAGATGAAGAACCGAAGATGGAGATGGAGAGGATGTGCCTCCCTTGCTTGGCCGAGTGGTGGAGAAGATGAAGTGCTGTCCAATCTGCCTTGGATGGCCTCTTTGAGATCTTTAAATATGTTTTAAGGTGATGTCTTAGGGTTTCAAGAGGCTGCCCACATTTTTAGAGGCTGCCCAAAATGCCTTTGGTCCAGGATGTGCCATCCATGCACATGTGTGAAGGGAAAAACGTGGGGCATGTGTGGCTTGTGCAAGAATGGGACTTTTGGTCTTTGTTTGTTGCCCAAATGTGTTCAAGATGCTGCCCAAGGTGCTCAAGTCTTGCGTTCACACTCTCCTTACCGCCCATGCACTAATAAGGAAGGTGGAGCCTCCTTTGCAATTTGAATTTTGAATGTGCAAGGCATGAGGTGGTAAGCATGTGATCTTTGGATTTGGCTTCCTTAATAAGCTGGATTTTGAAAAGCAAAATTTGAATATGAATCTTGAAGATTTGAATTTCAAAATACTTTCCTTATTTGACTCTTCATATATGGCAAGTTGAGACTTGGCTTCTTGAATAAGGAAAAGGCTACTTGGAGATTTGAAATTTGAATTTCAAATTGTCTTGGCTGAATGTTCTTTCCATGTTTGCCACTTTCCTTATTTAGAACTTTCCTTATTTAGCTTCACTTGAATTCAACTTGGCAGGCTTGCTCTCCTTTGCTCCATTTGAGGCAGTTTTAAGGGGATTTTCTCCAAAATGTCCTTTTACACCATTTTCTGCAAAATAATATCAAGAGCACTAAATTAAACAGAAATCATGTAAATAATCATCAATAATATCAAGATAAAATGGACTAAAATATGCTCTATCAGGATACTAGGTTCAAAACCAACCACAATACCTGTAGAAGTAAATGTAAAGTTGAGGCATACAAATGAAGATGTTCTTACTGATCCATCTATGTACAGGCAACTAATGGGAAAGTTAATGTATGTTACATTAACTAGGCGAAATATTGCCTACAGTGTTCATATCTTGTCTCAGTTTATGGACAAGCCTTCACAGGCATATCTAGATGTTGGATACAAGATTCTCAGATAATTGAAAAGTTCTCCAGGACAAGGACTATTTCTAGCTTCAAATTCAAAGTTGAAACTTGTTGTAGATTCACATAGCGATTGGGCAAGTTGTGTAGAAAGCAAGTAGTCCTTAACTGGTTTTTGTATTTTCCTTGGATAGTCTCTCACCAACTAAAAGTCGAAGAAACAGCCTACAGTATCTAGAAGTTTTAGCTGAAGCTGAGTATAGATCCATAACAACTGTTACTTCAAAAATCATCTAGTTGACCTCCTTATTAACAGATTTGAATGTGAAAGTACCTCAGCCTATGAAACTTCTTTGTGACAGTAATCTATAATTCATATTTCAAATAATCCAGTATTTCATGAAAGGACCAAGCACATTGAAATATACAATCATTTTATCCAAGAGAAGGTCCTCTTAGGCATGATTCAGCCATAGTACATCAGTACAAAGGAACATATAGCAGACCTATTCAGAAAGGTATTGCACCACTGTCAGTTCAAATACTTAGTAAGAAAGTTGAACATTTGTAATATTTATATTCAACTCGAGGGGGAATATCAAGATAGACAAAGTTGTTAATAAAGAATAGTAATAGTTAGTTAGTTAGCTTTCTCTAACTGTAAAGTAAGTTAATTGGTTAAGCTTGATGAGCTGGCCTTAGTTAGAATGCAATGTGTATATATAAATATTCAAGAGGTTTCTCAATAAAAACATAACTTTCACGCCTCACTTATTTTTAGTTTCATATTTCTGTTATATATTATTATCAATATAACACAACGTTCATGGATTGAGATTATAATCATATTATAATGCTATTAGAACTTGTATAAGTCTAACCAATGAATGTTGGGATGAGTTTGTCACTTTTCTTTCTTAAATAAAGTCGACAGTTTGATGTTTATGAATAGAGCAAATACTCATTGGGAGCAATTTAACCTTTATTGAACAATCCGGTGTAAATAATATAATATTTGTTCTAATACCCAAAAAAAAAAAAAGAACTTGTATAAGTCTAACGTTTTCTTTTCAAACTTTGTTTTTAATTCCCATTTTTTTTGTCTTTAAATTTATATTTTTTTATTTTATTAGATATTTTAGTAGAGTGGTTGCTATGTGAAGTTCTGTCGTTAATAATTTCTGTTGGTTTTAATAAGAAAAAAGAAAAGAAAAAGAAGAAAGAAAAGGAGATTATAGAACGCAATAATATATAATATTATATTTAAAAAAAAATAAACAAGCAGAACAACTTGCTTTGAACCTTAACGAAAACCTAGTTATATCATAAATATCAGTTTCTCAAACACTTTTAAAAATATTTTAATAGTTACAATAAATTTTAATTTTTAATTAACCTCTCAATCTTTTATTAATCTCTAAAGATTTATGAAAAAAACTTAAACAGAGTCAATATTTATTTTTATTAACAGGCCTTTGAATATTCCAATTGATCCTTAGTAATTTAGAAAATATATATTATTATTAAAATTGAATTAGCAAAATTATATAATTGCAATACAAAGGGATAAAAGTCTAACTAATTTAATTATTTAAAGTTTTGTATTTGAAAATTAAATTTAATTAATATTCTTATATGAAAATTAGATGCAAGCCATGATACATGTTCATCCAGGAAATTCACTATCCAGGCATTGGTCAAAATGAAATTTATTCAATTCAATATCCATGGAAACCTCAACAGTTATTAGTCAGTAATATGTAGCCAAATTTTCAAAATATTGAGTCTTCCAATTTGGAAGATAAAAAATTTAATATTTGTTTGAATCACAAAAATCGAATACTGAAAAACATGAAATTATTTTCTCTTCTCTTTGAACCTTTACTTTTCATAGATTTTTTAAATGAAGTTAAACTATTTAGGCTACCTTTTGATTGACAGTAATTTGACTATAATTACATTAAAAAATTTTATTCATTTAGAAAGATTTATAATTTAGTCATTGAGTATTATCATTATTAACATGTTAATTTCTGTATTTTTAGAAATCTATTAAAATATTTTTTTTTTCCTTCAACAAAATAGTTTTTCGTTCTCTTTTCCATTAAAAATAGATAAATGATGAGATGAGAAAATTTTTGAAATTCAATTTTACCCTCAAATAAAACCACTTATTTAATCATTGGATATTGCTATTATTAACGAGTCAGTATCTATATTTTCAAAAATCTATTAAAACGTTCTTATCTTTTTTCATATCTATTAAAATATTTTTATCTTTTCTTATATCTATTAAAATGTCTTTATCGTTTTTTTCCGTCAACGAAATAATCTCTCCTCCTCCTCCTCCTCCTTGAAAAAGAAGAAAAGAAAAAGAAAAATATGATGATGATGGTGAAAGAAAAGAAGAAGAAGAAGAAGAAGGAGAAGAAGAAGAAGGAGAAGAAGAAGAAGAAGAAGAAGAAGAAGAAGAATCTCCTCCTCTTCCTTAAATAAGAAGAATAAAAAGAAGAATCAAAGAAGAAGAGGAGGAGGAGGAGGAGGAGGAGGAAGAAGAAAAGAATGGGGTAATTTGGTGTTTTGCTATATTTTTAATGGTAGAAATAGACGGGGCATATTCGGGAGAGCATTAGCCCCTGCGGAGTATCTGCCCTATTAGTTCAAAAGAAAGATGGGACTTGGAGAATGTGTGTGGATTGATAGGTCCCAGTCAAAGCTTTAAAAGAAAAGACAAGGAAATATTGAGAAACAATGAGTTGTATAATTTTTTGATTGATATCCTTCGTAGCAGTACAGCAAGCTTCTTATAAAATAGAACTTAACAGTTAGTCCTATTCCAACGCTACTAACAACCCATATTCCCAAATATTAGCAAAGAATATTTTAGCCAGATAGTGTAGCTGACTTATTCTAAGCACAAAAAGAATAATTCAATAATTAATAAATAATTAGCAGAGCAGCAATCAGTTCAATAAAGTCAACTCCGATATTTTCTATTTGGCACAGGCAACCTCTTGGACCTTCTGGGCTTATCAATACTACCCCCATTAGCTTGAACCTTGTCCTCAAGGTTTATAGAAGAGAAACGCTCAAACAGAGCAGCAGTATTCTCCCAAGTAGCGTCCTCTACTGGCAAATCTTTCCACTGAACAAGGCTTTCTTCCACAAAACGGGAACCTTGTTTAATCCACCTGGTGTCAAGAATCCCATATGGTTCCAAAAGAACATCACCATCATCATTGAATGTAGGCAAATTTGTTGAAATGGGAACTTCCCCCTGCTTGCCAATATATTTTTTAAGTAACGAAATGTGAAAGACTGGATGAATTCTAGAACTCGCAGGAAGTTGTAAGCGATAAGCGACTTTGCCAAGTTTAGCCAATATCAAATAAGGCCCATAGTAGCGACTGGCCAGCTTTTGAAATGCCCTTCGAGCAACAGAATGTTGTCGGTATGGTTGTAATTTCAAGTAAGCCCAGTCGCCCACTTGAAATTCAACTTCTTTCTGGTGTTTATCAGCCCGTTGTTTCATCTGGTTGACTGAACGGGACAAGTTAAGCTTGAGCTGTTCAAGGATTTCATCTCTTGTGGTTAATATGTTATCTGCTTCCTGAATAGCAGTTGTGCCTGCTTCATACCGTGGAATGGTGGGTGGAGCTCTTCCATATAAAGCAACAAATGGGGACATTCCAATAGAACTATGGTAAGAAGTATTATACCAGAATTCTGCCCATGGAAGAAAAAGGCTCCATCGTCGTGGTTACTGGGAGGAAAAACAGCGTAGATACTATTCAAGGCACCTGTTAACAACTTCGGATTGGCCGCCTGTTTCAGGATGGTAGGAGGAACTCATGTGAAGCTTGGTTCCAGAAAGTTTGAAAAATTCACGCCAAAAATGGCTAATGAAAACAGGATCTCGATCACTAATAATTGTCTTTGGCATGCCATGGAGTTTAACAATTCCATCAACAAACTTCTCAGCCACAGTTTTAGCAGTAAATGGGTGAGTTAAACTGAGAAAATGAGCGTATTTGCTCAAACGGTCGACCACCACCAGAACTGCATTTTTACCATAGGAAGAGGGAAGCCCTTCGACGAAATCCATTGTTATATCATCCCAAACTTGATGAGGAGTCGACAATGGCTATAGCAGTCCAGCTGGAAAAGCGGTAGCAGTTTTATTGGCTTGGAAAACTGAGCAGGATGCTACATAATCACGAACAGATTTTTGCAAGGAAGGCCAATAAAATTGTGCAGCGATCCTTTTGTATGTCCGCAAAACACCAGAATGACCACCACTGGGGGAATCATGAAATCCCTGTAAGAGCTGAACAATTAAATCTGAGTCAGGAGGAATTACAACACGATTCTTATAAAGAATCAAACCCGCTCGCCAGAGATAAGGTTTGCCTGGGTCATCCGTAGCCAATTTCCCAATCCGAATCAGGTAGGGATGAGTGGTTGCTGCAAGCCGCAGTGAGTCCCACAGGGAAGTGTCCGAGCTAAAAAGTGCATTAAGGCTAGGACTGCCTGCGATTCTGGATAAAGCATCAGCGGCATTATTTTCCCGCCCTGGTTTGTACCGGATTTCATAGTCATATCCCAACAATTTTGAAACCCACTTCTGCTGCTCAGGGGTAACAATTTGTTGATCCAACAAGTACTTAAGGCTCCGCTGATCTGTCTGAATAATAAAGCGACGGCCCAACAAGTACAGTCTCCATGTGCGGATTGCATGAACAATTGCGAACATCTCCTTAGCATAGGTGGACCAGGACCGCTTAGTAACTCCCAAAGTCTTGCTCATAAAGGCTATTGGCCGGCCTTGTTGAGATAGAACTGCCCCAATGCCTTTGTCTGAAGCATCTGTGGAGATAATAAACTCATCATTGAAATTTGGCATAGCAAGAGTCGGGGTAGAGGACATGGCTTTCTTCAAATTTAAAAAAGCTTGTTCAGCATCATTAGACCAGGCAAATCTTCCTTTCTTAAGTAAATCTGTCAAAGGCCGAGCAATCAAGCCGTAGTTTTGGACAAATTTCCTGTAATAGCCAGTAAGTCCTAAAAAACCACGTAAATCAGAAACATTAGTAGGTGTAGGCCAATCAAGCATGGCTTTTATTTTCCCTTGATCCACCAATACCCCTTCAGAAGAAACAATATGCCCCAAATACTCAATTTGTTGCTGCCCAAATGCACATTTACTGATTTTGATGAAAAATTTATGTTGCCGCAATATTTCAAAAGCTAATTTAACATGTTCAAGATGCATGGTCCAATTGGGGCTATAAATTAAGATGTCATCAAAAAATACTAGCACAAATTTACGTAAATAGGGTCGAAAAACAGAATTCATTAAAGCTTGAAAAGTGGATGGAGCATTACACAGTCCAAAGGGCATAACCAGATATTCATAGTGGCCGTTATGGGTACGAAATGCTGTTTTATATATGTCATCAGGATGGATCCGTACCTGATGGAACCCTGCCCGAAGGTCTATTTTGGTAAAGTAGACAGCCCCATGAAGTTCATCTATCATATCATCAACTGTGGGTATGGAAAATCTATCTTTTATAATTACAGTGTTTAGGGTTCTATAATCTGTACAGAATCGCCAAGACCCGTCTTTTTTCTTTACTAGTAACACAGGAGAAGAAAAAGGACTTGTGCTAGTCTGAATTAGCCCCAATTTAAGCATGTCATGAACTTGTTTCTCAATTTCAACTTTTTGAAAATTTGCGTACCTGTATGACCGGACATTAATAGGGTCTGTTCCCTCCTTCAAAATAATGCGATGGTTGATATCTCTTTCAGGTGGCAGTTCAGTAGGGTGCTGATAGATATCTGCATATTGATTGAGCAACTGAAGCATATCCGGGTGAACCCCCGTTGGTGGAAGTTCTTGCTGTAACTGAAAACAAACTGCAAATATGGAGTATCCCTGTCTTAATTCCTTCGCCATTTTTTTTTAGGAATACTGTTGTATAAGTGGACTGTTGATTCCCTTGAGACATTGATACCTTCCACCCCAATTGAATTTCATAGTAAGGTTTTTCCAGTTGCAGTTCACATCTCCAAGTCGTTCGAGCCATTGGATGCCTAACACCATATCCAATCCCATCAGAGGTAAAGAATACAAAGTAACATCAAAGGAAATACCTTGAACATCAATAGCTGTTTGTTCAAATTTCGCCGTGCACGGAAGGTGACCTCCATTGGCGACTTTCACTCTACTGCATTTAATTTGAGTTGATGGTAATTTAAGGGATTCTGCCAGTTTCTCATTGATGAAATTATGGGTAGAGCCACTGTCAATGAGAGCAATCATCACCGTTGATCCCATGGTTATCCGTACTCGCATAGTTTGAGCAGTCGACCAACCATTGAGAGCATGAAGGGAAATTTCCAGTTCATCCTCACCTTCGTCATCGTCGTCCTCTGTACCACCATCTAATAGAAGTAGCTGAGGTTTTGCACACCTGTGCCCTGGAGTGAATTTTGCGTCACAGTTAAAGCAGAGTCCAGCAGATCGTCGCTTTTGCATCTCTTCCCATGAGAGACACTTGACTGGCGGCGTAGCCTTATCTTTGGTCGGGGAAAGAGGATTCGACGAACTAAATGTGCGAAAAGGTTTTTTCTGCCGCTGTAATTGTTCATCACGCATCCGGGCATAATTAATTGCATCTTTAAGCGTCTTGGGCTTAAACATCCGAATCCCATCCGAAATCTCTGTTTTGAGTCCGCCCATGAATGTTCCCACAAGGGCTTTCTGTGTCCACCCCTTCACTTTGTTACCCAACCGTTCAAATTCGCGTTGGTAGTCTCTCAGTGAACCGACCTGTCGAATCTTAGATAAGGATTCGTCAAAATCGTCACAATTAGTAGGTCCAAAACGGGACCATAGTTCTTCAACAAAAACCTCCCAGGTGACCTCTTTATCTTCCTCTCGATACGTTCGTTGCAGCCACCTCCACCACTGATTAGCTTCCCCCTGGAGATGGTAAGAAGCTAAATATACCTTTTCTGAAGGATCAGTTTTCTGGTAGTCGAAGAACTGATCAACTTTGGTCATCCATTCTGTCGGGTCATCGCCAGAAAATTTGGGAAACTCGATTTTTGCGAGTTTGGAAGCAAAAATCGGCTTACCTCCTTCCCGTGACTCCTCCTTGTTAGATCGAGTTTGGCTATGATCACCCACACTGCTAACTCCCTCTTTATTAGAGACTGCTATATAAGAAAATCTTGTGATAGCCGCTTCAATCTGCTGTAACTTCGAGGAAAGCCCCTTGTCTAAATTGCTAACAGTAGTTTGGAGCTTACCCATGGTGTCATTAAGTGTTTCCACAGCAGCCTCCATATTTTCAATTCGTTCCTTGTTTGATGCCATGAGGCAAAGAAAGGGGAAAGAGGAAAAAAATAAATAAATAAATAAATAATTTAGGAAGGGAAAAGGAAGCTCTGATACCAATTGATAGGTCCCAGTCAAAGCTTTTAAAAGAAAAGACAAGGAAATATTGAGAAACAATGAGTTGTATAATTTTTTGATTGATATCCTCCGTAGCAGTACAGCAAGCTTCTTATAAAATAGAACTTAACAGCTAGTCCTATTCCAACGCTACTAACAACCCATATTCCCAAATATTAGCAAAGAATATTTTAGCCAGATAGTGTAGCTGACTTATTCTAAGCACAAAAAGAATAATTCAATAATTAATAAATAATTAGCAGCAGCAACAATCAGTTCAATGAAGTCAACTCCGATATTTTTTATTTGGCACAGGCAACCTCTTGGATCTTCTGGGCTTATCATGGATAGTAGAGCCATCAACAAAATTACAGTTCAATATCGATTTCTTATTCCACGATTAGATGATATGCTAGATCAGCTATCCGGGTCTATTAATTTAAAAAATTTAAAAATTAAAAATTTTTAAATTAATATAAACATAGCGGATCAAATTAAATAATTAGTAAAAGATTAGTTTTAATAAAAAGTATTGTTATAATTAAATAAGAAGAAAAATAAGTAAAATGAAGTTATAAATAATATCCTTTAGCCAAATATTAAATCATTAAAAAATGTAAGAGAAATTTAATCATCTCTTCTTTTTTCTCTCTTTGCTGAATTTCTATCTAGTCTCAAGGAAAATATTTTTTAAGAGTTTTTAACTTTTCATTTTAGCGTGAACTATTATGGATGATAATCAATTTGAATGTGATAGAAAAAGAATTCATAATGATCAAAATACAATAATCCGAAAAGATAAAAAATTTTGCACCTTTAATAAAAAAAAAAACTCAAATTTTTAATTTTTTTTATTATATTTGAATCTTTAAAATTTTATTTTTCACTATTATTATTTTATTGGTGATTTTGAAAAACAAACATAAATCACCTTAGTGAGTAGTGAACAAGCCGAGAGATAAGTGGTCCAAATGCGACTTTGAAGCTGAAATGGATATTCAAGAATCTCCTTTGTCGCACTCGAGTCACACATGAAAATTTATAGAAGTTGTTGGAGTACGAAGCTGATCTTCACGATGTTCGGAGCGTGATGGAATGGTTTTGAGAGAGACTTCATCAAGTGGATTTGTTAATTTTTGAGCAGAATATAAATTTTTACATTTAGGGATTTTGTTTTTACTTAGGGAATTTTACCGACGACAACAATATGGTGGGTAAATATATAACTTAATATAATTTAATTTAATTATATTTATGTAAATATACCCACTAAATTTGAAACTAATTATGAAAACTTAAATTTTGTTAAAAAAAACTAAAAAAATAATTTCAAAGTATATATAAACCAAAATAAAAAATGTTTGGGATATTATTATAAAAAACAATCTTTTGAATTTGGGAGAATTTTTTTTATAGTAAATGTGATAAATTCATTTATAAATATTAAAAAATAAGTACATCATCATTTTTCTCAATAGAAAAAAATATAAATTTAGAAAATTGAAAAAATTTTGTTCAGAGATAATTTAATTGAAGTATAATAAATTTTTAGATGATAATTAGTCAATTTTCATTAAAAAAAAAAAAAAAAAAGCTTTCTGTATTATCATCCTTTGCACTTTGTTTGAATAGTTTACAAGAGAGAAAGG
Source organism: Manihot esculenta (assembly GCF_001659605.2). Classification (NCBI taxonomy): domain Eukaryota; kingdom Viridiplantae; phylum Streptophyta; class Magnoliopsida; order Malpighiales; family Euphorbiaceae; genus Manihot; species Manihot esculenta. The sequence continues at coordinate 8,986,234 of NC_035164.2, read as the reverse complement.
AAAATATTAAAAAGAAAACATTTTTTTATTTTTTTTATTTTTATTCTTCATGTTTGGATTAATGGAAAATAAAAGGAAGAAAAAAAATTTTTCATTATTTAGAAAGAAAAAGGGTGGAAAGAAAATAATATTGTGTTTTTAAAATTATTAATATATATTTTATTTCTATATAAAATTAAAAATATTAAAGTGCATAATTTAAATTGAAATGATGTTTTCCATCATTTTCTCTTCTATTTGGAGGGAAAATAACCACTGTAAAATAAGTTTTATTTTCCCTTCTTCCTGTATTTTCCTTCACTTCTCAAATAGAGAAAAATGTCATTTCCAAGTTATTTTTCTTTTTTCCATTTTCCTTCCCTCCAACTTTTTCAATATCCAAACATAGCCGTAAGAAACTTGTTACTTTTATAGTTCACAGAAAAATTTACACCACCAAGCGTCAACCGAAGAATGAGCCGCACTATAAGATTCTAGTAAGAAAGAGCCATTAACTATAGTCGTAGATATGAAATTTCTAATAAAAAAAAAAAATCAATGATCCATATTATATTTTCGGCCATTAAAGATTCAATCAAATAATCTCTTATTTATTTGCGGTTAAATTAACTAAAAAATTTTAAATTCTCATAAAATTATGCATTTAATTTATTAGGTTTATATATAAAAAAATTACTTTCTTAAAATAAAGAGAAGTATTCTATTTATTCAAAAATAAATAAAGGAATTTTTAAAAGAAAATTGATGAGGTAGATATGAAAAAACAATGCTAGCCCAAAATCCATGAAATTCCTCTTTGTTGACCAATCCAGTATCTCATGCCTTAATTCAGACACGTGGGGCAGGCCGAGTCGACCGCGAGTCTAGGTCCGACGAGAATAAATTCAATCCAATGATGTGATATGAGGAAGAATAGCAGAATCAGTCACTTCGCAGCTCTGTCCGCATGCGTGACGAAAAAAATTAAATGGTCATCTGACAGGAAGAAGGACTCTAACATATCCATACGTATAGACCTGAGTGACAGAAACAGATGACACTGTAGTAGAAAGGACGTTAAACGTTATTAGCGGATAAAAGGAAAAGAAATAAAAAGAGAGGAAGGTCTTTCTCACCATATAAACTTACACTTTATACTGTAAATTCTATTTTTGGAATTTAAGAACATCAGAAATTTAAAAAAAAAAAAAATAAAAGAAAGTCTAAACAATTAAGATAGAACAATTCCTACTATAAAAGGGTGAAAAAACGAGAAACAAGAGTCTGTTTGCTTATATGGCATGAACTCTAGTTTAGTCAATGTCAGGAAATGGAATTTTTATTTTCCTTTTCTTTTCTTGAGTAAGATTTTTTTTTCCCCCACAATCCACAGGTTTCTCACCCAAAAGCTTGAATTAAGGGTAATCTTGATTGACATAAGACGTGACGTCCTCTCTTGCACTGTACAAATTACAACTTTAACAGTTCACATCCAAATGCTCAATTTTACCCAATGAAAAATTCTTACAGATGCATATAGTTATTTAATTTAAAATTTATACATTATTTAAATTTAAATAAAATTGAATTTAAAATATTATAAAAATCACATATTAATATTTTTATTTTTAATTAGATTAAGTAATATTTTCTCTTAATATTATTAATTAAAAAGTTGTATGATTATTTTGTTAGTTTAATTGTATTTTTTTTATAAAAAATAATAACAATTTATTCTGCTTATCTGTAATTTTGATAAGAAAAAGAAAAATAAAGATAAAAGCATGATTCATTTTAGTCAAGTTAATTAATTACATTCATACCGGAATTAACATATTAACAAGGATAAAAGCATCATAAATTTTAGTCAAATTTATTAATGACGTTCAAACCGACATTCTAAAATTCAATTTATAATTTAATTAATAAAATTAATTTAATAGAATTAATAAATTAACTTAAACTTTATTTGGTGATATTAATTATTTTTATAGTCATTAAATATTTTAATAATTGATAATTATTCTCGATGGTGATCAATAGGAGTGTAATATTCAGTTTAAATCGAAAAAATTAATCGAATTGAATTAATTTAAAAATAGGAGTGTAATATTCAGTTTAAATCGAAAAAATTAATCGAATTGAATTAATTTAAAAATTTAGTATGATTTTTTATTTATTTCAATTTGATTCAATTTTTAATTTAAAAAATTTCGGTTAATTCTTTTAATTTTTATTAGAAAAAAAATAAAAAATAAAACTAAACCGATTAATAATAATACTATATTATTTTGAATAATATAGAGAGATTAAATCATATATTAAAGTTAAAATTTTTTAATTAAATTTTAAAATATTAAAAATAAAGTTTAAAAAATAAAAAGTTTATTAAAAATTCAAATCGATCAAACCGAACAGAATCGAACTGAATCAAATCAGTTCGATTCGATTCAATTTCTGATTAAAATCAATTCAGTTCGATTTTCATAAATATTAAAATTTTAATTTTTAATTTATTTAATTCGATTTAGTTTTAAACTAAGCCGATAAAATACTCATGATCAATCAAATCTTATAACAAGTAATTTTGAGATTTTTATCAAGTGAATAATTAAATATCTACTAACAAAAAAATTATAATGAATTTTGATATTTTTATTTTAAATTATTTTTAATGTTATGATTAATTTAAATTAAAAATAACAACAGAATTAAATTGTACATACTAATAAAGCAAAATATGAAACTTACAAGCAGTTTTCATTTCATTTAAATCAAATAAGTATCGAAGTAAAAAATAATAAATTGACCTTGTTTACTTTTTCAGAATATATCATTAATTAATTTTAGTTTGCCGACCAAAGTCAAAGGTGTAGCTCTATCACTTCAACCCAAGAAATAACTACAAGCCGATTTGGTTGGTATGATCTGAAATTTTGTTGCCATAATGACGTACTATAAATAAAATAAATATATCATATCAATAAATAATTTCTTTTTTCATATAGTTATTTATAAATTTATTTTTATAATATATACCCATTTATTTTATAATTTTTATTTTTTTATATATTAAAAAAATAATTTTTTATTAACCTTTCAATTATATCTATTTTTAAAAAAATTTATATAAAAATACTAGCTTCAAGGTCTGGTACTGTAGGGAATGGGACTTTTTACTTGAACAAGGTATTTTATTAAAATTTTTATATATAAATTTATTAATATACTTTATTTTTTAAATTAAAATTAAATAATAAAATTAAGTTATTTTGTTCAAAAATCTTTTTTATAAAAAATATTTTCTGTTAAAAATATTTTTTAAAAATAAATAATTTTTATACAAATGAATGGAGCCTAAAGGTGTTAATAAATTTATAATTTACTCATTATTATGAATTTAAAATTACTGTATATTATCTAGAAAATTAGGTAACCTAAGAATAAAGTGAAATTAAGGGGTTGTTTGTTTGCGAAAAGTAATTTATTTTTGAGAAATATTTTTTAATAATATAATTTATTTTTATTGTTTAATTTTAATTTAAAAAATAAAATATATTAATAAATTTATATATATTTTTTATAATATTATTAAAATACGACAAACAACTTTCTTTTTTTTAAAAAGAAAAAGTATTTTTTTAATTAAAAAAATATTTTTCATTAATTTATTTTTTAAAATACTCAAACATTAATGTATAAAATATTTTCGGTAAAATAAATAAAGTATAAAAAATATTTATTTTGTTACAATGTAATTTAAAAAATTGACTTTTTTTTTTCAATTTAACGGAGTTTCAATGCACTACGTAATAAATGGTGAGCTACATAGAGGTAGTTAGCTACATAAACTAGAGGTAGCCCCTTCTTTTCTCACCATAAGAATTAAGGGCGGAGAAGGGGTGAAGGGGAGCTTCCCAAAACATTTTTTTTTTTTTTTAATTTCTTAATCGGATATACTAAAATTTATTTAACTTACTAATGAGTCTTTTAAATTTTTTATTAACCTCTATAATAAATTATTAAAAAAAGTTACTAATAGTTCCAATAAATTTTAATTTTTTCCTTAATTTCTTTTTCAAAAATTTTTTATTAGTCCTTAATAATTTATAAAATATTGATGTGGCTGAGAATAGAGTTTAACTGCGATTAATTAATCTATAAAAGAAAATATGCAAAATGGTTGGCGTTTATAGGCAGCCACTCCAATACTTAAGTCAGTAAACTGATAGCATGAACGAATATAATAAATTGTATTTTAACTTAGAAGGAGTGTATAAGAAAGCGTACTTTGAACTCTATACACATTTGTTTTTATATTATAAAAAGATAGAGTTGGTTATCGAATCTCTTGAAAATACGACTGGTCCCGACTAGTGGACAGGGGATCTCGCATCTATAGATGTAATGGGGATTTACTAGATTATATTCGCTAACGGTAACTTTCCATGAACACTTGACAAAGGGCGAGTCTTGGTAAAACATCGAGTGTTATGAGTCATGGTCTTCCTTTCTATAGGTGAGACTTCTGTTGTCAGCTTATTAAACTCTTACCATGTGGTCCTGTCCTATAACGACAACTTATGGTTTACTTTGGGCAATTATTATGTCCCATCAAATGTCCCCACTGGTCTTCGATTCTTCAAATTCAAAAATTACAGTTGCCTTCACGATCTTGGACATGCAGCATGCACGAGTTGATTTTCCATCTTGTGTTTATTTTTACTAAGTATTGTAGGATTGATACTCGATCAAAAATATATCCAAAACTTTCAATTGTTAAATAGAACTTAAATAACTTTGAAAAAAATTATTTAAATGGGGCTAACAACCGATCAAATACCATGTAATACTCACCTTTTGACATAAAATGACTTAAACAAAATTGTTAATGAGACTTAACACCAAGTTATTGGCCTAACGGATATCCGCCATATGGCCTTGGCATAAAAATGGCTTAGAAATTTTTTAGTAGCGGGATTGACATCCGGTCAAGTGCCTGGCGGATACCCGCCTTGTGGCTCACTTGCAGTTACCCACCTCTTGGCGTCAGCATAAAATGCATTAGAAATTTGATTTGTCAGGACAATTGCTCGGTCATAAGCATGGCATATACCCGCCTTGTGGCTTTGACCTAAAAATACATTAGAAATTTTTCATTAGCAGGACTAACACCCAATCAAGTGCGTAGATACCCGCTTTGTGGTCGGTTTGGCAAATACCTGCCTTGTGGCGTTGGCATAAAATGCCTTGAATAATTTTATTAGCAGGGCTAACATCCGGTCAAGTGTCTAGCGGATACCCCCCTTGTGGTTCGCCTAATGGTTATCTGTCTCGTGACGTTGGCATAAAATGTCTTAAATAATTTCATTTAGCGGGACTAACACTCGGTCAAGTGTTTGGCGGATATCCACCTTGTGGCTCGCTTGGTGGTTACCTACCGCGTGGCATCGACATACAATGCCTTAAATAATTTCATTTAGCGGGACAACACTCGATTAAGTACCTGGCAGATACATGCCTTGTGGCTCGTCTGGCGGTTACCCGCCTCATTGCATCAGCATAAAATGTCTTGAATAATTTTATTTAGCGGGACTAATACTCGTTAAGTATCTGAAGGATACCTGCCTCGTGACTCGCCTAGCGGTTGCCCGCCTTATGGTGTCAGCATAAAAAGCCTTGAGAATTTAATTAGCGGGGCTAACACTAGGACGCTTTCCTGACAATTACCCACCTCATGGCGCTGGCATAAAATACCTTACAAGAATTGTTAATGGAACTAACACCCGATCATCGATCTGGCAAATACCCGCCTCGTGACCTTAGCATAAAAATACCTTAGAAAATTTTCATTAGCAGGACTAACACTCGGTCAAGTGCCTGATAGATACCCGCCTTGTGACTCGCCTAAAAGTTACCCACCTTGTGGTGTTAGCATAAAATGCCCTGGAAATTTGATTAGTGAGACTAACAGCCGGACGCTCGCCTGACGGTTACCCGCCTTGTGGCATTGGTATAAAATACCTCAGAAGAATTGTTAACGGGATTAACACCCAGTCATCGGCCTGATGGATATCCACCTCGTGACTTTGGCATAAAATATCTTAGTTAACAGGACTAATACCTGATAATTAGCCTAGTGGTTACCGCCTTGTAGCTCGCCTAGCTGTTACCCGCCTTGTGGCATTTTTCTTGTCTCCACGCTTTCATCCATCCATCATTTCTGATTTAAATACCAAAAAAGATTGAAAAATACATTATAGTTTTATTGATAATATTTTTTTCATAAATTACAAACATTCTTTCAAGAATAATTAAAAGACTCGATCATCTAACTTGACCAACTTATAAGCACCAGAGTGGATAACATCGAGAACCTTAGGGTCCCTTTCAGTTTTTATCAAACTCACCAGTCTCAACATCCCCATTTTTACTATATTCTACATTTAAAGACTGAGTGTTTGACTCAGGAGATGATGCTCTGTGGCATTCTATTTCCCTTGTTGCCACTTGGTCCTCCTACAATTACATGAATAACCCCTACGGGTTCATTTTCATCAGGATTGACCAGTGCTCTTACCTTATGTTCTAACCTCTTTTATTCTCTATCTTTTATAGCAAATCTTCTCAGAATTTCCTCTCTAATGAGACTTTTAATCTCATCCTTTAGTTGCATGCATTCTTTTATAATATGCCCATGATCCTCATGAAATAGCAATATTTTGTTCTGTCTCACATGCTTGATTTGTCGAGGTTAAGCTTGGTGAGCCATTTGACCGCTTTGCCATTTTTCTTAATCCACATAAATATGTGTGTTCGTGAATCATTTAGTGGAGTATAGTTTATAAACTTACCTCGGTCATTCCTACTCCGTGATACTAAATAACTTCTTTCACTTTCATAGCATTGCTTATTTAACTTCTGAGTCTTCCTCTGGCCCAACTTTTTATCCTCTCTCAACGCTTGAACTTCATCATCCAGCCATATGTATTTTTGAGCCTTATCCATAAGCTGTTGATAGGTGACGGCTGGATTCTTAATCAAACTATCCATAAACTTGATGTTGCAAGTTTCCTTTTTCAGCACCTCGCTATTTCATGATTTAGTTCTTCCACTAATATCGCTTCAGTGTTGAAACATGAAATGAAACTTCTTAAAGACTCTCCTCTTCTTAGCGGATCTTTCGCAAGTTAGAGAAGAGTTTTTTAGGAGGTATGCAGGTGATAAATCTGTATTTAAACATCATAGCAAATTAGATAAAGTTTAGAATGGAACCTGACCTCAGATGTTGGTACTATTTCTAAGCTAAACTTGTGAATGTGGATGAAAACACTCGGCACAATACAAAATCATTAATGTCTTAAAGCTGCATCATTGTTCTAAAGATTGTTAGGTGGCTTTTGGGGTCTACTGTTTTATCATATTTATCCAAACTTGGCAGCTTGAATTTGGCAGGGAAGGTTTCTGCAAGGATTTTTTTGATAGGAGTAAGGCATCGTTCAGACCATAGTCCTCCTCTTACTCCTTTTGGTACATTTGCACAGCTCAAACCAGCTTCTAATCGACGCCTTTTGGAGCGTCATCCAATAATTCCTAATCCTCTAGCTTAGCCTTCCCTTTGGACTGCATTTGGATTGCTTCCATCCAAGTCCTTGGGATCTCAATGGAAGCCTTCTTCCTTATTCTAGGAGCTATGAATGAGGCATTCTCTCAAGTCTTATACTGCTCGACAGTTACTTGTAGCTTTTTAATATATTGGACCATTTTCTCTGAATTATTCAGATTGTTGATGTCTGTTTCATTGACCGTAGAAGGTGTGTTTTGTCCATTCTCAGGGGTGCAGGAAATGATGGCCCTTTTGTTGGCTGCAGATTTAACAGCAGCTCATGACTTGTCAGCCATTTGAGAGAAAAGAAAGAAAGAAAAAAAAATATCTTTTAAGAGAAATTGAATAAGAATCCATATTTAATCTAAATGAACAAGAGAAATTCAAGGGATATCTGGAAAATAGAATCAAATGATGTGTCTGTGGACAGAGCTGAACTGCGATTAGTCAATCTGCAAAAGAGAATATATGAGGTGACATGGGACTATGCGCAGCCACTCTAATGCTCAAGTTAGTAAACTGATTGGATGGACAAACGGTAATTTTCTATAAACACTCGACCTATTCAGGAGATGACAAATTTTAGTAAAGTACTGAGTGTTATGGTGTCCTAATCTTCCTTTTTATGGGTTAGACTTCTATACGTGTCAACTCATTAGACTATAAGGTTGTTGTATGGCAATAGTTTTGGGTCATTATTATGATCCCATCACATATTTATTATAATAAAATTAAAACAACGATTTATTAATTATTATTAAATGAACACAAAAATTTAATTAAAAATTATTTTTAAACTTGTTTATTTACTACTTAAAATTCTTTTAGAAGTTATTTTTAAAATTAAATGGAACTCAAGCTAATAATTATTTGTTATATAATCTCAAATTAATTTTCTTCTTGTACAAATTTAAAACTGTATATATACAAAATTAGTAATCTCATTTCCAAGAATTTTAGTTTGGTTAATTTAGATGTATATTTATTTTTATATGATATGTATACTCTATAGTTTATAATTTTTAGTTTTCATGTCTTTTTAATTTTAACTATTATTAATTTTTTCGAAGCTTATGTTATATTCCATATATTTAGGATTTATATTATCTTTTTTAGCTCTATGAATGCCATGCAATAATTTAATATAATACTTTAGTTTTATTTTTTAAAATGATAAATTTATATTATAAAATTATGATAAACAAAATTACAATTATGTGATACTTATTATATTTTATACTTTTTACAATTTTAATCGATAACAAATCCTATAATTTAATTTTTTGGGTTATTATACAAATATAATTATCAAACTAACGAAATTTGGTTATTTTGATAATTTACTTCTGATTTTATTGCATTTTTTCAGTAATTTTAAAATTTTTCCTTTTAATTTTCTATTATCAATTCGATTAATTTTGATTTAATTAATTATAATTTTATTGATAATATATTATTTATTATTATACATTAAAGATGAAAGAAGAATAATCAAGCTAAAAAAGAGGAGTTTACGGTATTAAACAGATTATAATATGCTCTAAAGCAATAAGCATTGAGTGAGTGAACATTTTATTATTACTCACAAAAAAGAGAATTGATTTTCTTTTTTGTAAAGAAGAAATGTTATACCCAAATTTAATTTATTAACTTTTAAAAATTTATTTTGCATTAATTTAACTAAAACTCATAAATATAGAAAATGATCATGAACTTCTCTATCAGTTCTTAATCGCTTTATGGGTTAGGGTATGTTTTATGTGTGGACAACCATTTTATTCGATTTGATTTTTTTTTTCTGTTTAATCAATTTCATTATTAGAAAATAAATTATTTCACAAAATATAACGTCTGTCTTATATAAAATCGAAAATACTGATAAAAAAATTTTAAAGGTCATTTTGAGGCTCTAAACAATGTTTTTAGATCGTGTGATGAGCTATTACATAGCCAAAAGCATATATCAAACGTAAATATCTGTATGAATTTTTCGAATTAAAATTTTAATAGCGATTCTGACACTTATAGTAAAATTATAACTAAAACACTTTTTGTGTGATAGCGTTTGAACAGTCTATTTGTTTTAAATATCGAAACTAATTTTGTCGCATCATTATACAAATTAAATATCAATCACTTTTATTTTTTAATTCTCATGTTTGAATGAAAAAAAAATCATTTTTTCTTTTTTTAAATCATTCAAAAGAAATAAAAATTACTTAAAACGTGCGAGAATTTAATTAAATTATTTTTTAATAATTTATTTCAAATAGAGTGTTAAAAGATTTATAATGGGAGAGGATTTCTTCTTTTATCTTTAAAAAGGTTATTAGTAAAAATAGTTGAGCCTTTATTTTATTAGTATATTTCTGTATATATTAAATTTTAAAATAAAAGGTTAATCCACTCAACTGTTATTTTATATTTTAATTTAAAAATTTAAATTTGAGATAAATTAATCTTATATTTACATTTAAGTATAATTTTAATTAATTTTAAAAAATTAAGATGTTAAACTTCAGATCACATACTAAATATAATATTTATTATTTTTAAAAATAAAATAATTTCACTTTTATACATCATATTAATTTATATTTAATTATATTTAACGAATATATTTAATTTTAATAATAATAATAATTTAACTGTTAAATAGATAATTTATAATTTCAGTACTAGATGGATTTTATTTTACAATAATAATTATAAAAGTTTTATAATAAATATATTATTCTTAATTATCTTTTATATGTGTTATTTTAAATTAAATAATATATCTACTATAAAATATTTATAATTATTATTATAAAAAAATCTATCAAGAATATATTTAATAATTAAATTATTTATTTTAAATTTTGATTTTAAAAATTAATCAATTATATCCAAATATAAATATTAAGTCAATTTATCTAAAATTTAAATATTTTAATTAAAATATAAAATGATGTGAATATTATATTTATTTTTATCATTTGTCAAAATAAAATAATTATATTAGACATCAATGAATTTTAATTCAATGATATTGAATTTATCTTTAGAATTGGTAGATTTGGAGTTTAAAATCTAACCAAAGTTAGATAAGTTAAAATAAAATTACATTGATCTTTTAGATCAAAACAATATTATAAGATATAAACATGCATTAATTAAGCCACCTAATACCTAATAAATTTATCATCAATTTCTTCCTATCAAAGGAAAAATGTTAACGATCTTCTCCGACTTCGGAAAATATGGAGTGCTTAATTTCTTGCAAAGTCAAGGTCTTCTCTCATAAATGAAATTCTTTTTATTTAATTTTAGAAGGAATGAAATCATCCATAATTTTTATATGAAAATGAATCTTTCCAAATAAAAAGATACATAGTTATGAACATTACGCACTCACAGGTTTAATTTGATAGTAAGTGCATTTGAGTAAATTTAAGAGGTTTCAAGTTTTTACTCCCCAAATTTTCAGTTAAAAAAAAAAAAAGTTATGAACATTACAAACTACTAGATTTCATGCTAATTAATAATATAAGTTGCATATTAATTAATTTTCTCCGATAATTGTTGCATGAAAACAATTGCTTGATCCACAAACACATGTATATATGTTTATAGTCTTGGTAAAAATCGTCTATAATGTACAGTAATTCTAGTAGTCTTCTTCTATAAACCTAGAATAGAATATACAAGGCCAAGGAATTCATCCATCCTAAGATTTGTTCGTTTATAAAGAACTCAGCACTTTGAGTTTCAACCAAGTTTATGATATAGCTTAAAGCAATAGTCAGAGGCAACATGTTAAAACTTTGAGCATCCAATAGCAGCTCCTTGGCTCTATTCAGAAAATCTACCCAATGTTCATGTCCATGATCATGATGGTGATGATGATGATCTTCTTCTGATGAAAATCTCTTGGGACATTTTGTCAATAAGCTGCTGATATAGGCTTCCAAGTCATGAACACATGAAGGATTTTGCATGTTGAAGAAATCTAGGAGGATTTCAACACCCACATGAGCATAACATGAGCAACTCCATGGGAATTCATATCTTCCTCCTAAAACCCTAAAATTTTCATTTAGAAAAACCCCAGGTAGCTTTGTTATTGGATCATTAACATTCACAATTCTCAACACTTTAACTCCCAATTCCTCACATCTCTCTTTGAAGCCTGCGTTCCCAACTCTTGGTCCTCCAAATGAGAACACTGTTACTGGAATATCATCCTTGCTTGGATTATTGAGTTTATTCAATCCAAGCTCGGAAATATCATATGCAAGAAGAAGAGCAATTGAACTTCCCATGCTATGGCCTGCCAATGATATGCTGATTTCTTCTCCTTTGTATTTGTTTAACAATCTTGACACTTCAGACAGAAGCTGTTCCCGACAACTTTCGAGTCCAAACTTGTTGTCACTTTCATCTGAAGTGTACAAGCTCAAAAACCCAGATTCCACCTTCACTTCTGGGCGTGGATTATGAGGGTCTAGCCGTGCAGGAGTTAGAGAGCTCATGAAGTTGGCAACCCACTCATTGTTGGTTACTGTTCCTCGAAATGTAATGACTATATCTCTCCGGCCGAGTCTCTTAACTGCATCATCTGACGATACAGCCACATAGCCAATCCAGCGGCCACAAGCAGCACCATTTTGAATGGGAATACTGACGTCCGGAGTTGCATAGATATACTTAGTGATTTGATAGCCGGAATCACACATTCCAACTTTGTTGAACATGTTCTTCTTGCCATATTTGCAAGACAAGTAACGTTTTGAATTGGGATCAAGATCAAAAGCCTTATAACAAGCGGTGACAAACTCACCGTATCGAATGATCTCTTGCTGGAGAAGAGGATGAAGGGGTTGAACAAGGTTTTCCCAGTTGTTACAACCCTGAATCTCTCTCCAGAGTTGAGCCAAAGTATGAGTGCTAACACTTGTAGCAAATTTGGCTGCGGAAGAAGCTGCAGGTACAGTAGCATTAAAAGAAGCAACAAGCTTTGATGATTGTGTAAAGGAAGCAAATGAAGAAGAGGTTAGTTTAATACTTTTCTTAGGCAAACCAACTTTCCCAAAAGAATGGGAACTGAGTGTCTTGTCCCCTGAAAGTGAAACGTGATTCATACTATATTTTGGCATGAAGACATTGGAAGCCATTACAGTAAGAGAAGAAGGAAACAGGAGAGAGCGAGAGAGAGAGAGAGAGAGAGAGAGACAAGTATGGAGGAGAGAAAAGTGATTGGTTTATATATAGAGAGGATTGAGTTGGGGATGGACGGAAACGAAAAGGACAGAAAGAGTAGAAGGGAAAGAAAAGATGGAAAAAGTTTGTGAAATGGCATGTTTGGCGAGTATTTGACCAAGGGTTGTGTTTTCAAAAAATCTTGTTTTTTTGTTTCGTAATTTTATTTATTTTTTAATTATTATTATTTTGTGTAAAGAGTAATGGTCGGTTGGAGATTTAAGCTTGAGTTTCACACAGTGAGTCACATCTTCTGCTGCGACTGAGAGGAAAATCAAATACAGGAGTCAAACCCTTATTGTTGTTGACCCTAAGGTCGAGGTTGAATTCTTAGCCTCCAACTATTCAGTTTTGGGTTTTTCTGTACGGACAAACCAATTAAATAAGCATTTTACATTTGGACTCCCTTCATCTCCACATGAAAAATATTTGACTCCATCAATTTGTCTTAATTACGCTATACGCATCCATAATATTTGTCATTTAAAATTTATATATTTAAATAATAATTTTAAAAAATTATAATAATTTATTTAAAATACCCATTAAATAATTATATTTATTTTTTATATATTAATAATAAATAATTTAAAAAATTAATAAAAATATATAAAAAATAAAAATTAATTTTACCTTAAAATTATCAAAATAACATATAATTTGTAATAAAAAGTTTTAAAACAACTTTTTTTGTGTAAGGGAGGTAGTATAATATAATTTACCTCAGTTTGTTTAAATTTAATGACCACTTTTCTTTAATTTTTCATTAAAATATTATAATTAAATTTATATAAAAATAAATCAAATTTACATATTTTTATCAAAAATATATCCTGAATCAAATTTAGATAAATATTGTTTTCTTTCTTTATAGTTTCCATGGCATTTGATGGACTTTATTAATTTAGATCAAAATTTCATTTAAGTTTCTATAAATGCAATTTGTACTTTATTTTTGAAATTTAACAAAACTCACGATTTAATTTTTATTATTTTAATAATAAATAATTTAATTTTTAAAATTTTATTCTATTAATAAAATAATTATTTTATTAAAATATATCATTTCTATTAATAAAATTTATATATTTTTATTTTTATAACAGTTTATCAGTCATTTTAATTTTAATAATTTATAATAATTTAAACTATGAGTATCTCTACTCACTAGATCATGAACAAGTTTAGCGGGTGGCTCTTCTAAGACTTAAAAATCTCCTCCGTATCGGGTCGCGCAAAGTGGTCAGCACACGAATAGCTTGTATCATGCTGCTACAGTATGCACCAAAGGAGAGCCATTTAGCACGTTAACAACTTCTAAATTATTGCTCTCCACAATCAGTCTCCTAAAGCCACGTTGTTTCACAAGCCTGACTCCATGAAGAATAGATTTCAGTTCTGCTATAAGGACTGTTGACTTCCTAAGCGCCGAGGTAAAAGCCTAGCAACCAACTACCATTTGAATCTCGAATAATACCTCCACCAAATGCTAAGTGATTATTTGGAGAGATGGAAGCATCAGTGTTGAGTTTAACCACACCAACTGGTGGGTTGGTCCATTTGGAGTTGCACTGGATTTTAGGTAAGTTAGCTTCCGACATTAGAGTCCTGCCAAACAACTGATGCAACGATCATGCTTCTTCCATCAATAAAAAAACAAACGTCTCTAGGCTAGAAACTCTATGATTAAAGATAAACGAGTCCCTGCACATCCATAATCTCCAGCAACCCAGGCCTAAAATGAGAGACCAGGGAAGTTCCTGAATTTGATTGACACCGTCTTGTACATTATGTCGCAGCCATTCCTGAAGAGGCACATTGGTATCAAAAAACTCGTTTCTCATAGCATTCCGGACCAGCTTGCTCCAAATTTACATAGCTCTCGGACACTTTCTCAACATATGAAAAATTGTCTTGGCATCACTCTTACAGATTTCACAAATCATGCTTGCACAAAGATGATGTTGGGCTCGCTCCACATTGGTTAAAACCCTGTCATGGAAAGCTCACTAGAGGAAGGTTCGTACTCTTTGTGGTCCTTGCCAGTGCCAAATCATCTACCAAGCATTGCTTCTACTCCGGGACGGACCATCCGGAGTTAGGTGATAAGCTGATTTAACTGTAAATTGTCCTGAACTTGTGCATTTCAAGATGAGGTTGTCTTGTTCGGAGGCGGCAATAGGAAGAGGAAAGTTAGCTACCGACATAAGCACAGTGGCAAGCAACAAAGCTTCCATACGAGCCCATTTCCAGTGACCAGCGGAGTCCACATATTCTAAAACAGAGTCCTTCATCCAACTTTCAGGAGATTTTAATTATTTAATTTCTCTAATGTGTGTTTCGATGATGTTTCGTCTCCTTCTTAAAGAGGTGTCTATCGTTATCTCAAAAATTCTTTCATTAGATTTTTTTTTTTTGAAAAAATAAATTTAACGAAAATCAAATGAACAATATATGGAGGGGGATCATACATCTATATAACCTTAGCTTCACCATTAAAAGATTGCTTTGCAATGCAGTGGGCTGTCATATCAAAAACTCACGCAACAAAAATAATTTTAAAAAACTTTGAAACAATAATTAAACACAATAAATCGGGTAAAGAAGATGATGAACATGACACTTTGATTAAATTTTTTGATGCTATAACAGCAACACCGTTTTCCTCTTAACTCAATTTTTATTCAATGAAAATAGAAAATAAATATAGAATAAATTGCCATATAATACTCTACGTTTCTAAAGATTTATTCGAGCAAATCCATAACTAACCAACAACTAACAATACACTAAACAATAAATTATACAAAAAAAAAAACAACTTATGCAATTAAAAAGAACAAAATAACAGTAAGCAACCCCAATTAAAAAGAACAAAAATAACAGTAAGCAACCCCACGACAATAGTAAGCAACCCCACGACAATAAGATTAAAAACACCACATTCACCCTTCTAATCTTATTGCAGTTACTTGATGTTATTGATTCCAATCTTGAGCCGCAGTTTCAGGCGACCAAGAGGCTTCGTTAGGATATCAGCCATCTGTTCCTGTGTCTATACATACTCCACCTCTATGTCTCCATGTTGCACACAGTCAGATATAAAATGAAATTTTATGTCAGTGTGCTTACTTCTCTCATGATGAATTGGATTCTTAGTAAGTGCAATGGCAGACTTGTTGTCAATTTTTAACACCACACTGTCCTGTTTCTCCCCTTGCATTTCACTCAATAGTCTTGCTAGCCATACTCCTTGACATGCACCAACAGTCCTAGCCATATACTCAGCTTTGCAAGACGATGAAACAACCACTTTTTATTTTTGCGATACCCATGTAATATCTCCAATAAAATAAATTACACCCGAGGTGCTCTTCCTAGCATCAACATCACCTGCAATATCACTATCACTGTATCCTATCAGTTTCAAATCTGAATCCTTCCTAGGCATATAGTGGCATCCATGATTGATTGTGCCTTTTGCATATCTTAGAATTTGTTTAACTGCAGCTATGTGAGTTGAAGTTGGTGTTAGTGTATTTGCCTTAAACCATTATCTTGAACATTTCTGTATGTCATTTTGTTTATTAATAAAAGAGATTTTATTATCATTATTATTTTTTACATGTTACATAATAATAATTAATATCCCTGATTACTTATTATTATGGTAATAAAATAAAATATGACTAGTATGATTATTGATTGATAATCATGAGATGATTATGTATATTGTTGATATAAATCAATAATCATAGATACTTGTTAGAGAACAAAGTGTTGGATGGACCCGCGTTGAGATCACTACATGGGTTATTATCATAATTGAATCTCAAAGTAGTTATGTCTTAATCCTTTGACTTGAGATTGTCATAGTTTCCAATATAAGGACTATTATGTTTTGACATAACCAAACATTGTCTTTAATAGGACAATCATAAAGGTTATGATTGAGCATAATAGAAATTATGTAGAGGATAATGAACAATCAAGATAGGATTTATCCCTCTCTCTGAGAGAGATATCTTCTGGGCCCCTCGATAAGTGAGACTGAGAAATGCATGGCCGTGCTTAAATGAATTGATAGTGTGATCAATATCATTTGAATTTATCAGTCTACTTAGAGATCGAGAAATCATAAGTTTGAACATTATAAGTTTGACATTGACCATAACTTATGTTCAAACTAGATATCGTGTGACAAATGTATTAATACATATTCTATTTATTAGGTTTTATCGAACTATTGATCCTCATATTAGTTGGGTAGTCATAATGTCTTGCTAGAGGCCACTTATGACTTATGGGCCTTGTGGGAGTGGGTCTATTGCCAATTAATTTGAGCCTATTGGGTCACACACAAAAGAACGTTGTTGATGTGCTATGACATATTAATGGGCTAAAAGCCCATTAATATAATTAATAATAATAAAGTGTTATTATTATTAATCATTAATATAATTAATAATAATAAAGTGTTATTATTATTAATAATATTAATTCTTAATTATTTATTATTATGAGATAATAATATTTAAAAGATCTGCAAATCTATCTGTAACTGTTACAGATAAATGACTCTATCACATAAGATATTTGAGTATCTGTGAGATTGTAATAGTAGGTTCTGAACACAACTCTTTTGGGAAAAGAGTTGTGGGAAAACAAAAGACTGAAATATATAAATACTCCTTCTACGAATTGTGGAGGTGATGTTAATTTTTGAAAAAAATTTAGTCTAACAGTTGCAGATTGTGGATCACATAATTTATCCATTTTTGAGAGAGCTAGCACTCTAGAAGGATAGAAGACGTTCGTGTGGATACCATAGAGGGTGTTTGTTTGAAAAAGCGGCATCATCAGTCCGCCATTGTATCTTTTAGACGAGATTAACAAGTTAGTCTCATATCCTTCTTATGAAATAAACGAAGCACTCGGATTTTGGGAAAGGAAATCAGAGATTTTTATTTTTCCGTTGCGCAATTTGGGTTGCAATAATCTCTGGATTTTCTAGCAGTGGTATCAGAGCCAATCTGTGCTTTTCGTTTATGTTAATTATGCCATGATTGATATTATATATGCGATATATGTTTATTAGAATGACATGATAATTATGGATGAATGATGGGATCATTTAGATAATTTTTGTTAGAAAAATTAAATTAATAAAAAAAATAATAAAAATCGGATTCACGATGAATAGTCATCGTGAACCCAGAAAACGCTGATGACCAGACCATCACACATGAAGGCCACAAGCGAGAACGCGGTGGGTCCCGCCGCTGATGCATGCCCGAAGCAATGATGGGAGGTGGTCATGTGTGTTGGCATGCAGATTGGGAAGAGCAGAGAACCTTCTCCTCAGTTTCATTCTCAATTCTCGTTGACAAAGTAGACGAAGCAGCTTGTCAGTGCTGCTACAATCTGCCATGGATGTGCAACTGTTGCTCGATCTGCGAATTGACGAGCAGCAACGAGAGCTGCGGATTGACGAGCGACATTGAGAGCTGAAGTACTGTGGCTGTCACAAGTTCGCAGGATGAAGCTGGTGTACATTACGAGAGATCGTGGCCTCCTTTGCGATGTCGTCGATCTCGCGCACAATTAGAGGCAGACGGGACATTGGCGAGGGCACAAAGGTTGTATGTCCCTCCGATGGCTGGACTGGTTGGCCGGCTGCTGTGATGACGGCGGCGGCGGCTAGGGTTTCTTCCTAAGGAAGAAGATAATGCCCTAAATTACGATTCTGCCCCTGAAAAAAAATTTTAATAAGAAAATAAATTCTAAATTATTATTTTCTTTTAGTCTTTAAATAAGATTTAAATGACTATATTTTATTATTTTGTCATATATTAGTATAAGATACTATGCATGATAGTCCATATATATGCAAGACAAAATAATTAAAACTGAAAGTTGAACCCTCATTCTAAATTTTAAGTTTTAATGCCACCCATATATTAAATACCTATCAAGACTAAGATCACTAAAATGCAGGTTTTGCCAAAGCAAAGTGCTTAGGTTATCCTAATAAGATAGGATGAGTAATAGTTACTCATTTATTTAATTTTGGTTGGGCTTAATTACGCTATCAAAACGGTTTTGGGCCTAAAGCATTAGATGGGGTATAACATGCATTTGACATATGATGTCAACACCTCATAATCTAAGAGTTACATTAGATATAATTGGTAAGGAGTTACCTACCTGAATAACTTAATTCTAAGCGTCATGTCAAAGCTGACTTAGAATTAGGTGAAATATGGATCTTAGCCCACTAAAATATTATTATTTTTGAGGGTTATATTTTAGTGGGAGATTATTATCACTTTAATATTAATTTACTAAATTAATTATATTTGCATATTTTGTAGCTCCTAATAACAATTCCACTTTATCACTGCGATCCATCCTTGAGAAGGATAAACTGAAAGAAAATGGGACTAATTTTGTTGACTAGTTTAGAAACTTGAGAATTGTTCTCAAGCAAGAGAAAAAGTCCTACGTGCTTGATGAAGTTGTCCCTGAACCACCTCCTGCTGATGCTACTAATGCTGTTAAGAACAAGCATAAGAAGCATATGGATGATTCTAATGACATTGAATGTCTTATGTTGGCAACTATGTGCCCAGAACTTCAGAAGGATTTGGAGCACCTTGAGGCTTATGAGATGAGTGTCCATCTCAAATAGGCTTTCCAACAGCAAGCTAGGCAGGATAGGTATGAAACCACCATTGCATTGCATGATTGCAAAATGGCTAAAGGTGAATCAGTTAGTGCTCATATTTTGAAGATGAAAGGCTACATTGATCACCTTGCTAGGCTTGGCTATCCTCTGAGTTTAGAACTCTCTACGGATCTGATCCTACATTCTTTACTTGGCAGTTTTTCTCAGTTTGTCATGAACTATAACATGAACAATATGGAGAAATCCATTCCTGAGCTGCATGGGATGCTAAAGACAGCTGAGGTAAATATCAAGAAAAGGCCTACCCAAATTTTAAATGTCAATAAGGGTAAGTCCATGAAAAATAAGGGGAAGCCCAAGTCTAAAGGTGGTAATGGGCCTAAGGGACGAGGCAAGCCTAAATGGCAATCCAAGGCAAAATTTCCTAAGGAAATAGTTCCTAAGGAAGGAATCTGCTTCCATTGCAAGGAACCAGGGCATTGAAAGAGAAATTGCAAACTCTATTTGGATGAGTGTAAGAAGAAGAAGAGTAGTGAGACTACGACTTCGGGTATTTATGTTATAGATATTAATTTATCTATTTCTACTTTATGGGTATTGGATACGGGATGTGGTTCTCACATTTGTACAAATGTGCAGGGTTTCGAAAGGAGTAAAAAACTGAAAAAGAGTGTAATACCCGGCTAGACTCCGGTATCGGAATTCCTACCATCCGGTGGAATCTCGGATGTCGGAAGCCTCTAGTAGGGTAGAATCATGTTTTCATAAAATGTTTTAAGGTATTTAATGGTTTTAAGTATAATGGAAATGAGTTTTTGCATGAAAACAACCTTGAAGGAAAACTCAGGTTCGGCCGCCGAATCTCAAGTTCGGCCGCCGAACATGCATGCCTTCGGGAGCGCCTTTAGGCCCCCGAAAGCATAAGTGAGGAAAGTCCAGGTTCGGCCGCCGAACATGGCATGCATGCGGAGGCACGTTCGGCCCCCGAACTTGGCCTGGCCAGCCACTATAAAAGGGTCCCTTAGCCGAAAACGGGCGAGCTTTTTCCCCATTTCCGGCCAAGGTGAGTTCTCCGCCACCCCTCACCGATCTTGAGTCTTTTCCTTTAGATCTTTCGAGTTTTTCACTAGTTTTCATCTTGTTTTAAAGATTTCTGAGTTTTGAGCAAGTTTTGGAGCTTTGAGGTTCAAGAACTCAAATCTCTTCCAACTCCAAGTTAGATCGCCTCCACCCTCGATCTTCAAGAGGTAAGAGTCGATCTCTAGCTTACATTATGTTTTAAGGAAGTTTTATGCAAGTTCATGGGGTAGAAAATGCATGTGTAGCTTATGTTGAGCTTATGGGTTTTTGATGTGATTTTGAACAATGTGAGTTGCTTGTGTGTTGTAGTTGGGGTTTTGATGGTTTGATGCCCCTAGGAACTTGTATGCTTGTGTATGAGTGTTGTAGAATAGGTTTATGCATGTTTGGATGAGAGTGGAGGCATAAATGCATAGGGGAGCTGAGTTTCTGCCATTATGGGAGAAACCAGGTTCGGCAGCCGAAGGAACTTTCGACCGCCGGACATGCTTGTGGAGGCAGCCTTCGGCTGCCGAAGCTTGCCCCCGAAAGGAGACTTTCGTCTCTGTCTGGGACTTTCAGCCGCCGAAGGTGCCGCCGAACATGCATGAGTTTCGCCTCTGTCTGGGAGTTTCGACCGCCGAAGGTGCCGCCGAACCTGCCTGACTTTCGGCTCTGGAGGGACTTTCGGCCGCCGAACCTGCCGCCGAAAGTGCCCTGTCCCGCCCTTTCTTGCATGTTTTTCTATGATTTTTCCATGATGTTTTAGGGGGTTTTTGGGGAATAGTTTAGAGTTATGTTCAGGTATGTTTGGTCCCTCATTTGAGTCCACCTGTGTAGGTTCGGACCCGAGGAATCGAGGACCCCCGCAGTGAGTCTGTTGCCCCAGTGTCTGGTCAGAGCTATCCAGAGGTGAGTGGAATAAACCTTATGCTTTTAAATAAATAAATCAGTTTTAGCATGATTCATGCATCATGATTGCCATGAGACATAATAGGGTGTTTGCATTAGACTCACGAATATGTTGCATTGCATATTTTAAATGTTGATGCGGATGAATGTTGGATGATCCATAGCCCTCGATCTATGATATGACGATGTGATATGTACGGTACGGAATGTAAGACCAGTGGGACCCATTCTACGTTCGCTGGCACTATGTAAGGGAAAGACCAGGACCCATTCTACGTTCTGGCACAGTTGGACACTGTTATGTTATGATATGTAAGGGAAAGACCAAGACCCATTCTACGTTCTGGCATAGTTGGACCATGTAGAGGGCTATTGGTGACAAGTTCATCCTTGATGTGATTAGCTGTGATGTGATGCATTTCATGTTATCATATGTTTTGAGTATTTTATTATTCTGCTCACTGGGCTCTAGTAGCTCACCCCTCTCCCAATTTCCCCAGGATTGCAGGTACAGGGTAGACCAGGAGGTTTACAAGAGTAATGAAGTCACGTGTATGTAATAGTTAGTGTGGACATGATAGATGTATTAATGTTATGTAAAAGTACAGTTTCAATCATGTAATGATATTGAGGATTAGATATTGTGCTTGACATTGTGTATGAGGTATCCCTTTTATTACATGATAAAAAATGTTTTATTATGTTCATGAAAGCCAACTCATCTTATGATGTATCGCCCATTGGGGCATTGATGAGATCCCACAGAGGGATCATGATTATGATTATGGCTATGTGCAGTGCATGTTCAGGTTGAGTTGGATGTATGAAAGAAAAGTTTTAAATTTTTTTTATGTATGTTGTGATCATGTATGGGATTAAACAGGTTTTCAGGTTGCAAGTCAAGATTGCTACGGGTCTTGGCGGCCTTAAGCCAACTCGGATCCTAGCGCTGGTAGCGGTCCGATTTTCGGGTCGTTACAGAAATGGTATCAGAGCCCTAGGTTCATAGGATCGGACCTAGAGTGTCGGGCTCATAGATGTTCTAAAAGGTCAAGCACAATAAGAAGATCATGTCCACTAGGATAGGATGTTGAGTCCTGTCTTGTATGATGATGTGAAATGCCATGATTGTGTACATGTGCATTGATGCTATGATATGAATGATATGCTATGATGTATATGTGATGAGGGTTCATGTGTGCCCACATGAACCATATGATGCTGATGTTTGTGTGATGTGTACTGTTTTTTCAGAAAACAGGATGAGAGGAACCCGTCGATCGGCAAGATTGACTGGAGTACCACCTGAGGATGAGGGCATGAGCGCCCGTCCTCCTACATTGCCTAGGGCAATGTCATGTAGAGTAAACAGAGAAAGAGTGTCAAGGGACCCTAGAAGGTCTTTTGATGCTAGCAGAAGGGGGATAGATAGAGGAGGAAGTTCTTCAGATGTGAGGGAGGTTACGAAAGAGGATCAGAGGAGGGATGGGAATCTGGATGTTAGCATGGAGGAAGAGGGGACAGGGGAGTCTCAAGGAGGCGTTCAGGCCTCGGGGTATGGTTTTCCACCCCACTATCCACCCTTTCCACAGGGTTCAGGGTATCCGATGGGAGGCACATCGGATTATTCCAGCTTTAACCCCTACCCTACCTACATGCCTTATCCACCTTTCTATCCACCTTATACACAGTACCCAGCTTATCCACCCTCACCCTTCTATCCAAACCAGGCAAACCCCACCTCGGGGAATGCTGCACCCCCACCTCCTCCACCTACAGAACCAGCAGCCCCAGTTACTCAACCTCCTAGACCTAGCTCAGCCGATGGGAGCAAAGTAAAGATGACAGATTACCTTAAGCTGGATGCTCCCAAATACAAGTCAGGGGATGACCCCTTTGAGTATCTGAGAGTAGTAAAGACAATAACTGATGAGCTAGGGGCGAATGATAGCAGGGCCATTCAGATGGCAGGGTTCACTTTAAAGTGCAAGAAGGCACGGGAATGGTTCAAGTGTTATGTGGACCCGAGACTAGACGGTATGACATAGGAGGAATTTGCGAATGAGTTCGTTGGATGGGCTTTTCTAGACAGTTCCAGAGAACTGAAGATGATTGAGTTTGAGCAACTGAGGCAGACAGAGCACATGAGCGTGGAGGAGTTCACAGATAAATTCTTGGAGCTATTGCCTTTTTCAGGGCAAGCTCTAGATACAGATACGAAGAAAGCCAAGAGATATGTTATGAAGCTGCATTCCAGGTACTCCTCGTTGATTCAGTCAGTTGAGAGGGAAAGTTTCCACACTGTAGTGGATATGGCTCGAAGGATGGAGGCGAGTGCTATAGTTGAGGGGTCAGTGAAACAGTCAGTGACCCAGTCTTCAGGGGTTAAGACCCCAGGCAGAGGAGGGCCAGGTCTCTCTTCTCAGAGCTCAAGTAAGAAGAGGTGGGATAACACCACCAAGAAGCCGAAAAAGAATAAGTTTTGGAATAAGTTGAAATCCGGTCTGGGTTTTGGCGGTGGCTCGAGTTCAGGCTCAGATGGTACAGAATGCCAGAGGTATGGAAGGCCGCACAAGGTAGTGTGTCGAGCTGGGACTAATACATGTTTCAGATGCGGACAGGAGGGACACATAGCTCGGGAGTGTCCTAGAGCACCTTTTATGGGCCAGCCCCAGCAGACAGCTTCTGGTAGTGTGGCACAGCCAGCAGCTCCAGCCACAACTCAGGGCAGTGGCAGAGGTAGAGGGAGAGGGGCAGCCTCTTCTTCTGGTTCCCGAGGTGAAGGTCCATCAGCTCCAGCCAGGATCTTCACCATGACTCAGCAGGAGGCTAACACATCCAACACCGTGGTGTCAGGTAATCTCGTCATTGGGTGTTCTGATGTGTATGCATTAATGGACCCGGGTGCATCTCATTCTTTTATTACTCCGAGAGCCGTCGAGAGGTTGGGTCTGATAGTCTCTGGGTTAGAGTGTCCCCTATGGGTCAGTGGACCCAAGTGTGACCCGTCAGTGGCAGTGTCAGTCTGCCAGTATAGTCCAGTTTTTGTTGAGGGAAGATGCCTCTCCACCGACCTTGTGGTTCTAGATTTGACAGACTTTGACGTCATTCTAGGGATGGATTGGCTATCTACCCATGGTGCTACCTTGGACTGCAGGGACAAGGTAGTCAGGTTCAGAGATCAGAACGGGTCAGAGGTCGTCTTCAGAGGAGACAAGAGGGGCACACCTAGAGGTCTGATATTAGCTCTTCAGGCTCGTAGGTTGCTTAGGAAGGGATGTCAGGGGTATTTGGCTCATGTGAGAGAGCTAGACAGTCAGGTCAGGGAGCCAGCTCGGTGCCAGTTGTCAGAGAGTTTCAGGATGTTTTTCCAGACGAGTTTCCAGGTTTACCACCTGCTAGGGAGATAGAGTTCGAGATAGAGTTGGTGCATGGAGCTAGACCGATCTCTATCCCTCCCTACAGGATGGCCCCAGCCGAGTTGAAGGAATTGAAGGAGCAGTTGCAAGAGCTGGTAGAAAAGGGCTTCATCCGACAGAGTACCTCACCTTGGGGTGCACCGGTCTTATTCGTGAGAAAGAAGGATGGATCCCTCAGACTTTGTATCGACTACAGGCAGTTGAACAAAGTCACTACCAAGAATAGGTACCCTCTGCCAAGGATCGATGATCTATTCGACCAGCTAGCAGGAGCGGGTTGTTTCTCCAAAATAGATCTAAGATTGGGGTACCATCAGCTAAGGATAAGGGATGAAGATGTGCCAAAGACAGCTTTCAGGACTAGATATGGGCATTTTGAGTTCCTTGTGATGCCGTTCGGGTTAACCAATGCCCCTGCAGCATTCATGGATCTCATGAACAGAGTATTTAGTCAATACATGGATCACTTCGTTATTGTCTTCATAGATGATATCTTAGTGTATTCCAGGAACGCAGAGGAGCATGCCCATCATCTGAGGTTGGTTCTGTAGACTTTAAGGGAACATGGCTTGTATGCCAAGTTCTCTAAGTGTGAGTTCTGGCTGAGGAGCATTTCGTTCTTGGGGCATGTGGTGTCGGAAAATGGTATAGAGGTAGACCCCAAGAAGACAGAAACTGTGGCTAACTGGCCTAGACCCACTTCAGTGACAGAGATTAGTAGTTTCTTGGGTTTGGCAGGTTACTACAGGAGGTTCGCTCAGGACTTCTCAAAGATTGCAGCTCCTCTGACCAGACTAACCAGGAAAAATCAGAAGTTTGTGTGGACCGACCAGTGCGAAGAGAGTTTTGAAGAGCTTAAGAAGAGGTTGACTTCAGCACCAGTTTTAGCTCTGCCATCTAGTGATGAGGACTTTACAGTCTTTTGTGATGCGTCCCGTGTGGGACTGGGTTGTGTACTGATGCAGAACGAGAGAGTGATCGCTTATGCTTCTAGACAGCTGAAGAAGCATGAGTTGAATTACCCCACACATGACCTGGAGATGGCAGCAGTAATCTTTGCACTCAAGATGTGGAGGCACTACCTCTATGGGGTTAAATGTGAGATCTTCACGGATCATAAAAGCCTGCAGTACATCCTGAGTCAAAGAGATTTGAATTTGAGACAGAGGAGATGGGTAGAGCTGCTGAGTGACTATGATTGCAAGATTCAGTACCATCCGGGTAAGGCGAACGTTGTGGCAGACGCCTTAAGCCGGAAATCACTCGGCAGTTTATCCCACATATCGGCAGAAAGGAGGCCAGTGGTGAAGGAGTTTTACAAGCTCATTGAGGAAGGTCTACAGATGGAGTTGTCTGGTACAGGTGCCTTGGTGGCCCAGATGAGAGTGGCACCCGTGTTTCTGGAGCAGGTAGCTCAGAAGCAGCATGAGGACCCAAAGTTAGTGAAGATTGCCAGGACTGTTCAGTCAGGCAATGATAGTGAGTTCAGATTCGACAGCAAGGGGATCCTCCGCTATGGGAGCAGACTATGTGTACCAGATGACATAAGGCTAAAAGGAGACATTATGAGAGAAGCTCATAATGCAAGATACAGCGTTCACCCCGTGACCACCAAGATGTATCAAGATCTAAAGAAGGTTTATTGGTGGCCAGCTATGAAGAAGGAAGTGGCACAGTTTGTGTCAGCCTGCGAAGTGTGTCAGAGGGTGAAGCTGGAACATCAGAAGCCGGCTGGAATGCTTAACCCGCTACCTATTCCAGAATGGAAATGGGAAAATATAGCTATGGACTTCGTAGTGGGGTTACCGGCAGCGTCCAACAGAGTGGACTCCATATGGGTGATTGTGGACAGACTCACTAAATCCGCTCACTTCATCCCTGTCAGGAGTGGCTATTCTGTGGACAAGTTGGCGCAGGTGTATGTCGATGAGATCGTCAGACTGCATGGGGTTCCTGTTTCGATAGTGTCAGATAGAGGGCCCCAGTTCACCTCCAGATTTTGGCGGAGTCTGCAGAACGCCATGGGTACTAGGTTGAATTTCAGTACTGCTTTCCATCCACAGACGGACGGACAGTCAGAAAGGACCATCCAGACCATAGAGGATATGCTCAGGATGTGTGTGCTGGACTTTGGCGGTTCTTGGAGGCAGCATCTACCCTTGGTGGAGTTTGCCTACAATAACAGCCATCATGCTAGCATAGGGATGGCTCCATATGAAGCTTTGTATGGGAGGAAGTGCAGATCACCTGTTTGCTGGGAAGAAGTGGGAGAAAAGGCCTTGGCAGGGCCTGAGCTAGTCGAGATTACCAGCAGAGTAGTACCCATAATCAGAGAAAGAATCAAGACTGCTACAAGCAGACAGAAGAGTTATGCAGACATCCGCAGAAGGGAGGTCGAGTTTCAGGAGGGGGATCTGGTATTGCTCAAGGTGTCTCCGATGAAGGGAGTGGTTCGCTTCGGGAAGAAAGGTAAACTAGCCCCACGATACATCGGACCCTTTGAAATCTTGCAAAAGATTGGGAATGTGTCGTACAAGCTGGATTTACCTGCTTCAATGGAAAGGATCCATCCGGTTTTCCATGTTTCAATGTTGAGGAAGTTTATGTCAGATCCGAGCAAGGTTCTTAGTGAGCCTGATGTGGAGGTCCAAGAGGATCTCACCTATGTTGAACAGCCAGTACGGATCATAGACACCCAGATCAGAAAGCTAAGGAATAAGGAAATTCCGATGGTGAAAGTCCTATGGAACCACCACAATTTGGAGGAATGCACTTGGGAGACACGTGAGTCTATGCTCCAGCAGTACCCTCATCTCTTTTGAGGTTAGATCTCTATGTGTTTATGTGCTATGTATGTATGTTATGTTTTATGCCATGTTATGTGCTAGTTGAGAAACATTCGGAGACGAATATTCTTAAGGGGGGGAAAATGTAATACCCGGCTAGACTCCGGTATCGGAATTCCTACCGTCCGGTGAAATCTCGGATGTCGAAAGCCTCTAGTAGGGTAGAATCATGTTTTCATAAAATGTTTTAAGGTATTTCATGGTTTTAAGTATAATGGAAATGAGTTTTTGCATGAAAACAACCTTGAAGGAAAACTCAGGTTCGGCCGCCGAATCTCAAGTTCGGCCGCCGAACATGCATGCCTTCGGGAGCGCCTTTAGGCCCCCGAAAGCATAAGTGAGGAAAGTCCAGGTTCGGCCGCTGAACCTCAAGTTCGGCCGCCGAACATGGCATGCATGCGGAGGCACGTTCGACCCCCGAACGTGGCCTGGCCAGCCACTATAAAAGGGTCCCTTAGCCGAAAACGGGCGAGCTTTTTCCCCATTTCCGGCCAAGGTGAGTTCTCCGCCACCCCTCACCGATCTTGAGTCTTTTCCTTCAGATCTTTCGAGTTTTTCACTAGTTTTCATCTTGTTTTAAAGATTTCTGAGTTTTGAGCAAGTTTTGGAGCTTTGAGGTTCAAGAACTTAAATCTCTTCCAACTCCAAGTTAGATCGCCTCCACCCTCGATCTTCAAGAGGTAAGAGTCAATCTCTAGCTTACATTATGTTTTAAGCAAGTTTTATGCAAGTTCATGGGGTAGAAAATGCATGTGTAGCTTATGTTGAGCTTATGGGTTTTTGATGTGATTTTGAACAATGTGAGTTGCTTGTGTGTTGTAGTTGGGGTTTTGATGGTTTGATGCCCCTAGGAACTTGCATGCTTGTGTATGAGTGTTGTAGAATAGGTTTATGCATGTTTGGATGATAGTGGAGGCATAAATGCATAGGGGAGCTGAGTTTCTGCCATTCTGGGAGAAACCAGGTTCGGCAGCCGAACATGCTTGTGGAGGCAGCCTTCGGCTGCCGAAGCTTGCCCCCGAAAGGAGACTTTCGTCTCTGTCTGGGACTTTCAGCCGCCGAAGGTGCCGCCGAACATGCATGAGTTTCGCCTCTGTCTGGGAGTTTCGGCCGCCGAAGGTGCCGCCGAACCTGCCTGACTTTCAGCTCTGGAGGGACTTTCGGCCGCCGAACCTGCCGCCGAAAGTGCCCTGTCCCGCCCTTTCTTGCATGTTTTTCTATGATTTTTCCATGATGTTTTAGGGGGTTTTTGGGGAATAGTTTAGAGTTATGTTCAGGTATGTTTGGTCCCTCATTTGAGTCCACCTGTGTAGGTTCGGACCCGAGGAACCGAGGACCCCCGCAGTGAGTCTGTTGCCCCAGTGTCTGGTCAGAGCTATCCAGAGGTGAGTGGAATAAACCTTATGCTTTTAAATAAATAAATCAGTTTTAGCATGATTCACGCATCATGATTGCCATGAGACATAATAGGGTGTTTGCATTAGACTCACGAATATGTTGCATTGCATATTTTAAATGTTGATGTGGATGAATGTTGGATGATCCATAGCCCTCGATCTATGATATGACGATGTGATATGTACGGTACGGAATGTAAGACCAGTGGGACCCATTCTACGTTCGCTGGCACTATGTAAGGGAAAGACCAGGACCCATTCTACGTTCTGGCACAGTTGGACACTGTTATGTTATGATATGTAAGGGAAAGACCAGGACCCATTCTACATTCTAGCACAGTTGGACCATGTAGAGGGCTATTGGTGACAAGTTCATCCTTGATGTGATTAGCTGTGATGTGATGCATTTCATGTTATCATATGTTTTGAGTATTTTATTATTCTGCTCACTGGGCTCTAGTAGCTTACCCCTCTCCCAATTTCCCCAGGATTGCAGGTACAGGGTAGACCAGGAGGATTACAAGAGTAATGAAGTCACGTGTATGTAATAGTTAGTGTGGACATGATAGATGTATTAATGTTATGTAAAAGTACAGTTTCAATCATGTAATGATATTGAGGATTAGATATTGTGCTTGACATTGTGTATGAGGTATCCCTTTTATTACATGATCAAAAATGTTTTATTATGTTCATGAAAGCCAACTCATCTTATGATGTATCGCCCATTGGGGCATTGATGAGATCCCACAGAGGGATCATGATTATGATTATGGCTATGTGCAGTGCATGTTCAGGTTGAGTTGGATGTATGAAAGAAAAGTTTTAAATTTTTTTTATGTATGTTGTGATCATGTATGGGATTAAACAGGTTTTCAGGTTGCAAGTCAGGCTTGCTACGGGTCTTGGCGGCCTTAAGCCGACCCGGATCCTAGCTCCGGTAGCGGTCCGATTTTCGGGTCGTTACAAAGGGTGGTGTGGACCTACGTGTAGGCAATGGAGCAAGAGTTGCTGCATTAGCTGTAGGGACTTATGAACTTGTTTTGCCCAATGGGCTTTTGTTAATTTTGAACAATTGCTTTTATGTTCCTAATTTGAGTAGGAATATTATTTCAGTTTCTGTTTTGGACGATGAAGGTTTTTCATTTCTTATTAAGAATAAGAAATGCTCCATTAATAAAGATGATTTGCTTTATTGTGTTGCAAATTCTTATGATAGCCTTTATGTCCTTAATCTAGATGATTCTAGAGACAACATTATCTATAACATAACTTCTAAGAAAACTAAGCCAAATGAGTTAAACCTAACATATTTATGGCACTGTCGTCTTAGCCATATAAATGAGAATCGCATATCTAAGCTCCATAAAGATGGTTTATTAGATTCATTTGATTTTGAATCATTTAAAAATTGTGAATCTTGTTTGCTTGGTAAGATGACAAAGGACCCTTTTATTGGACAAGGTCAAAGGGCTTCGGACTTATTGGGCTTAATACATACAGATGTATGTGGCCCACTAAGCATTAGTGCCAGGGGAGGTTATCAGTACTTCATTACATTCACTAATGATTTCAGTAGGTATGGCTACGTCTACCTAATGAAACATAAGCATGAATCTTTTGAAATGTTTAGAACTTTTCAAAATGAAGTACAAAATCAACTTGGTAGAACTATTAAAATGCTTCGATCGGATCGAGGTGGTGAATATTTGAGCCAAGAGTTTGATGAACACCTTAAAAATTGTGGAATCATTTCACAATTAACTCCTCCAGAAACTCCACAATGGAATGGTGTTTCTAAAAGGGAAAATCAAACTTTATTAGATATGGTTCGATCTATGATGAGTCAAACAAATCTCCCTTTATCATTTTGGGGTTATGCTTTGGAAACAGCTGCATTTATTCTAAACCGAGTACTATCAAAAGCGGTTGAAAAGACAACATATGAGTTATGGACTGGCAAAATGCCCAATTTGTCTTTTCTTAAGATTTGGGGTTGTGAGGCTAATGTGAAATGCTCAATTTCAGATAAGCTAGCTCCAAAATCTATCAAGTGCAATTTTGTGGGGTATCCTAAGGAAACCAAAGGATACTATTTCTATATTCTCTTAGAAAATAAAGTGTTTGTTGCTCGAAATGGTACCTTTTTAGAAAAGGAATTTATCTCTCAGAGATTCAGTGGGAGTACAGTATGACCTAAGGAAACTCAAGCACCACAAGAGAGTATTGAACCGCCAGTAGAACCGCTTCCAGAACCACAAACAGTTGTGGAAACTGAAAGGGTGACACAAGTCCCACGCAGATCTGATAGGACACGTCATCAGCCTGAGAGATATTAATTTCTCATGACTAATAGTCGTGAACTTTTTCTCATTGATCAAGATGAGCCTACTACCTATCAAGAGGCTGTATCAGGTCCAGATTCCAAGAATTGGCTTTCTGCCATGAAATCTAAAATGCAATCCATGTATGACAATCGAGTTTGGTCATTAATTGATCCTCCTGAGGGTGTTAAGACCATTGGTTGCAAATGGGTTTTCAAGAAAAAAACCGACATGGATGGAAATGTGCATACCTATAAGCAAGGCTTGTCGCAAAAGGTTTCAAACAAACTCATGGTATAGACTATGATGAGACCTTTTGGCCAGTTGCAATGCTTAAGTCGGTTAGAATTCTCATTGCCATTGCTACGTACTATGATTACGAAATATGGCAAATGGATGTCAAAACAGCTTTCCTTAATGGAAACTTGCTCGAGGATGTGTACATGATACAACCTGAGGGTTTTGTAATCCCTGAGAATTCTGGAAAGATTTGCAAGCTTCAGAGATCCATTTATGGATTGAAGCAAGCTTCTCGGAGTTGGAATCTTCGTTTTGATGAGACAGTCAGGGACTTTGGATTCATAAAAAATGAAGATGAACCTTGTGTTTACAAGATGGTTAGTGGGAGTACAGTTGCGTTTCTAGTCCTATATGTGGATGACATATTACTCATTGGAAATGATATCCCTACCTTGCAAAAGGTTAAGACTTGGTTAGGGAATTATTTTTCAATGAAGGACTTAGTGAGGCTGCGTATATCCTTGGTGTTAAGATCTATAGGGATGGATCCAAGAGGATAATCGGTCTAAGTCAAAGCACTTATATTGACAAAGTGCTGAAAGGGTTCAGCATGCAAGATTCCAAAAGAGGATTCTTACCTATGTCTCATTGTATTCATCTCAGCAAGAATCAATGTCCTATGACATCTGATGAGCGAGAACGAATGAATAAGATTCCTTATGCTTCTGCTATTGGATCTATCATGTACGCTATGTTATGTACTAGACCAGACGTCTCATATGCATTAAGCACAACAAGCAGATATCAGGCAGATCCCGGTGAAAGTCACTGGACAGCTGTTAAGAATATCTTAAAGTACCTTAGAAGGACTAAGGATGCATTCCTAGTTTATGGAAGTTTGGAAGACGAGCTAGTTGTAAATGGTTACATAGATGCTAGTTTCCAAACCGACATAGATGACTTCAGATCGCAGTCAGGATTCGTATTCACCTTAAATAGTGGAGCTGTTAGTTGAAAAAGTTTCAAGCAGAGCACTGTAACATATTCTACAACATAAGCTGAGTATATAGCAGCATCAGATGCAGCTAAAGAGGCAATCTGGTTGAAGAAATTCATCTCAGAGTTGGGAGTGGTTCCCAGCATTGCAAATCCTATGGACCTTTATTGTGATAACAATGGTGCCATAGCGCAGGCAAAGGATGTAATACCCGGCTAGACTCCGGTATCGAAATTCCTACCGTCTGGTGGAATCTCGGATGTCGGAAGCCTCTAGTAGGGTAGAAACATGTTTTCATAAAATGTTTTAAGGTATTTTATGGTTTTAAGTAAAATGGAAATGAGTTTTTGCATAAAAACAACCTTGGAGGAAAACTCAGGTTCGGCCGCCGAACATGCATGCCTTCGGGAGCGCTTTTAGGCCCCCGAAAGCATAAGTGAGGAAAGTCCAGGTTCGACCGCCGAACCTCAAGTTCGGCCGCCGAACATGGCATGCATGCGGAGGCACGTTCGGCCCCCGAACGTGGCCTGGCCAACCACTATAAAAGGGTCCCTTAGCCGAAAACGGGCGAGCTTTTTCCCCATTTTCGGCCAAGGTGAGCTCTCCGCCGTCCCTCACCGATCTTGAGTTCTTTCCTTCCAATCCTACTTGATTTTCATGAGTTTTTACTTTGTTTTGAAGATTTTCAAGCTTTGAGCAAAGTTTTGGAGCTTTGAGGTTCAAGGGAACTCAACCCCTCCCATCTCCGAGTTTAGGTCGTCTCTCTCTCGAACTCCACGAGGTAAGAGCCGATCTTAAGCTCATTGCATGTTTTAAGTAAGTTTTAAGTAGATCTATGGGGTAGAATGCATGTTTTGCTCATGGTTAGGTTTATGGGATTTTATATGTGTTATGATCAATGTGTGTTGCTTGAGGTGTTGTAGTTGGGGTTTTTGATGGTTTGATGCCCCTAGGAACTTGTATGCTTGTTTGTGTATGTTTGGGAATGTTGTAGAATAGGTTTATGCATGATTGGGTAGTTTTGGAGGCAAATGTGCATAGAAGAGCTGAGTTTCTGCCACTAAGGGAGAAACCAGGTTCGGCAGCCAAAGGAACTTTCGGCCGCCGAACATGCTTGTGGAGGCAGCCTTCGGCTGCCGAAGCTTGCCCCCGAAAGGAGACTTTCGTCTCTGTCTGGGAGTTTCGGCCGCCGAAAGTGCCGCCAAACATGCATGAGTTTCGTCTCTGTCTGGGAGTTTCGGCCGTCGAAGGTGCCGCCGAACCTGCCTGACTTTCGGCTCTGGAGGGACTTTCGGCCGCCGAACCTGCCGCCGAAAGTGCCCTGCCCAGCCCTCTCTTGCATGTTTTTCTATGATTGTTTCATGATGTTTTAGGGGGTTTTTGGGGAGTAGCTTAGAGTTATATTCATGTATGATTGGTCCCTCATTTGAGTCCACCTGTGTAGGTTCGGACCCGAGGAACCGAGGACCCCAGCAGTGAGTCAGCTGCTCCAGTGTCTAGTCAGAGCTACCCAAAGGTGAGTGGAATAACTCA
This sequence comes from Manihot esculenta, assembly GCF_001659605.2. Classification (NCBI taxonomy): domain Eukaryota; kingdom Viridiplantae; phylum Streptophyta; class Magnoliopsida; order Malpighiales; family Euphorbiaceae; genus Manihot; species Manihot esculenta. The sequence goes on along the minus strand of NC_035164.2, from coordinate 8,951,993 downwards.
TTACGTTTTAAAGCAAATAATGGACTTTTTTTTAGCATGTTTCACGCATCATGAATGCCATGAGATGTACTAGGATGTTTGCATTAGAATTCACGAATATGTTGCATTGCATACTTTATTGTTGATTGATGTGGATGAACGTTGGATGATCCATAGCCCTCAATCTATGATGTGACGATGTGTTATGTACAGTACGGAATGTAAGACCAGTGGGACCCATTCTATGTTCGCTGGCACCATGTAAGGGAAAGACCAGGACCCATTCTACGTTCTGGCACAGTTGGACTGTTATGTTATGCTATGTTATGTAAGAGAAAGACCAGGACCCATTCTACGTTCTGGCACAGTTGGACTATGTAGAGGGCTATTGGTGACAAGTTCATCCTTGATGTGATTAGCTGTGATGTGATGCATTCCATGATGCCATATGATTTAAATGTTTTTATTATTCTGCTCACTGGGCTCTAGTAGCTCACCCCTCTCCCATTTTTCCCAGGATTGCAGGTACAGGGTAGACCATGAGGTCCGTAAGAGTAATGAAGTCATGTGTATGTAATAGATAGTGTGGACATGATAAATGTATTAATGTTATGTAAAAGTACAGTTTTAGTCATGTAATGACTTTGAGGATTAGAGGTTGTGCTTGACTATATGAATAAGATATCCCTTTTAATACATGATCTTAGATATTTTATGATGATTATGCAAACCAACTCAACTTATGATGTATCGCCCATTGGGGGATTGATGAGATCCCACAGAGGGGTCATGATTATGATTATGTTTATGTACAGTGCATGCACAGGTTGAGTTTGGTGTATGAACGAAAGAAAATTTTTAAATTTTTATGTATTTTTCTTGATCATGTATGGGATTAAACAGGTTTTCAGGTTGCAGGTTAGGCTTGCTACGGGTCCCGGCGGCCTTAAGCCGACCTGGATCCTAGCGCCGGTAGCGGTCCGATTTTCGGGTCGTTACAAAAGGAGCCTAGATCTCATCAGAGATCTAAGCATATACTCAGGCGATATCACCTTATTCGAGAAATCATTGATAGAGGAGATATCAAAATATGCAAAGTAGACACAAATGACAACATTGTAGATCCACTGACCAAGCCTCTTTCACAGGTCAAGTATGATCAGCACACTAGGTCTATGGGTATTAGATACTTGTATGATTAGGCCTAGTGCAAGTGGGAGATTGTTAGTGTATATGCCCTAGGCCATTATCTTGGGCCTTTTTGTATGTCGTTTTGGTTATTAATAAAAGAGATTTTTATCATTATTACTTGTTTGCATGTTACATAATAATAATTATCATCCCTGGTTACTTATTATTATGTTGATAATAATAAAATATAGCTAGTATGATTATTGATTGATACTCATGAGATGATTATGTATATGTTGATATAATTCAATAATCTTAGATACTTGTTAGAGAACAAAGTATTGGATGGAACCGCGTTGAGATCACTACATGGGTTATTGTCATAAGTGAATCTCAAAGTAGTTATGTCTTAATCCTTTGACTTGAGATTGTCATAGTTTCTGTAACGACCCGAAAATCGAACCGCTACCGGCGCTAGGATCCGGGTCGACTTAAGGCCGCCGGGACCCGTAGCAAGCCTAACATGCATCCTGTGAACCTGCTTAATCCCGTACATGATCAACAACATACATAAAAATTAAAACTTTTCTTTCCATATATATCAACCATACTCAACCTATGCATGCACTGTATATAACATAACTCATAAACATTGATCCCTCAATGGGATCTCATCAGTGCCCCCAAAAAGGTGACATAACATATGTTGAGTTGGTTGCATAGACATCATAAAAGTCTCTAAGATCATGTAACGAAAGGGATAACAACTATCTATGGTCAAGCACACCTCTAACATCCATAAACGTCATCTCATTACATATCTATACTGATTAAGACATTACATTACAATCTGATCATGTCCATAACTAGCTATTACATAAACATGACTTCTTTACTCTATCCGGACTCATGCTCTATACTGTACCTGCAAGCCTGGGGGTAAAAGGGAGAGGGGTGAGCTAAAAGCCCAGTGAGTAGAACTATAACACATATTAACACTATGCTCCAATGAAATGCATCATAACACAAACAATTCACATAAGGGTTGGGTGAACTTGTCACCAATTAGTCCAAGCTAACATTGTGCCAGGCCGTAGCATGGGGTCCTGGTCTTCCTGTCATATCATACATTACTTACCATTTCCCCAGGGCCTCCTCTGGGCTCCTGGTCTTCGAGTCCCATAACCGTGTCAGGCCGTAGAATGGGGTCCTGGTCTTCCTGTCATGGACTAATTGGGCCATCCAATATTCACCCACATCAACAATAATCGATGCAATGCGGCATATTCGTGGGAACTAATGCAATCATCCTATTGCAAAATCATGATGCATGAAACATGATAAAACATTTAATTTAAAAGATTAAGTTTAGTTCCACTCACCTCTGGCTGACTCTGACAGCACCGAAGCAGCTGAACTCACTGCTGGGGTCCTCGGTTCCTCGGGTCCGAACCTACACAGGTGGACTCAAATGAGGGACCAAACATGCTAGAACATAACTATAAACTACTCCCCAAAAACCCCCTAAAACATCATGAAACAACCATACAAAAACATGCAAGGAAGGCCTGGACAGGGCACTTTCGGCGGCAGGTTCGGCGGCCGAAAGTCCCTCCAGAGCCGAAAGTCAGGCAGGTTCGGCGGCACCTTCGGCGGCCGAAACTCCCAGACAGAGACGAAACTCTCCTTTCGGGGGCAAGCTTCGGCAACCGAAAGGCTGCCTCCCCAGCCATGTTCGGCAGCCGAAAGTCCTTCGGCTGCCGAACCTGGTTTCTGCCAAAGGGCAGAAACTTGGCTCCCTTTGCACATTTCGCCTCCAAACTTATCAAACATGCATCAAACCTATTCTACAACACACAAACACAAGCATACATGTTCCTAGGGGCCTCAAACCAACATAAACCCCATCTACAACACATCAAGAAGCTCACATTGTTCATGAATATACATTTATACCCATAAACTCCAAAAACATAACCATAACCTAAACATGCATTCTAACCCATAGATCTACTGAAAACTTACTTAAAACATGCAATGAGCTTAAGATCGGCTCTTACCTCTTGAAGATCGAGAGAGAGACGACCTAAACTCGAAGTTGGGAGAGATTGGGTTCTTGAACCTCCAAGCTCCAAAACTTTGCTCAAAAGCTCAAATCTTCAAAACAACGTGAAAACAAGTGAAAATCTTGAGAGATTTAGAGGAAGAACATCAAAGATGGGTGAGGGGCGGCGGAGACTCACCTTGGCCGAAAATGGGGAAAAAGCTCGCCCGTTTTCGGCTAAGGGACCCTTTTATAGTGGCTGGCCAGACCACGTTCGGGGGCCGAATGTGCCTCCGCATGCATGCCATGTTCGGCGGCCGAACTTGGGATTTGGCGGCCGAACCTGGACTTCCCTCACTTATGCTTTCGGGGGCCTAAAGCACACCCGCAACGCATGCATGTTCGGCGGCCGAACTTGAGGTTCGGCGGCCGAACCTGAGTTTTCCTCCAAAGCTATTTTCATGCAAAAACTCATTTTCTTTCATGCTTAAAACATAAAATACATTAAAACATTTCATAAAAACATGGTCTTACCCTACTAGAGGCTTCCGACATTCGAGATTCCACCAGACGGTAGGAATTCCGATACCGGAGTCTAGCCGGGTATTACATTCTCCCCCCCCTTAAGAACATTCGTCCCCGAATGTTCCTCAACTAGCACATACATAGAGTCATCACAACATACACATAAAACACATAGAGACTAACCTTAAAAGAGATGAGGATATTGCCGGAGCATAGACTCCCGTGTCTCCCAATGACATTCTTCCATATTGTGGTGGTTCCATAGGACTTTCACCATCGGGATTTCCTTGTTCCTTAGCTTTCTGATCTGGGTGTCTAGGATCCGTACCGCCTGCTCAACATAGGTGAGATCCTCTTGGATCTCCACATCAGGCTCACTAAGAACCTTGCCCGGATCTGACACAAATTTCCTCAACATTGAAACATGGAAAACCGGATGGATTCTTGCCATAGAAGCAGGCAAATCTAGCTTGTACGACACATTCCCAATCTTCTGCAAGATTTCAAAGGGTCCGATGTATCGTGGGGCTAGTTTACCTTTCTTCCCGAACCGAACCACTCTTTTCATTGGAGACACCTTGAGCAATACCAGATCCCCCTCCTGGAACTCTACTTGCCTTCTGCGGATGTCTGCATAACTCTTCTGTCTGCTTGCAGCAGTCTTGATTCTTTCTCTGATTAAGGGTACCACCCTGCTGGTGATCTCTACTAGCTCAGGCCCTGCCAAGGCCTTTTCTCCAACTTCCTCCCAGCAAACAGGCGACCTGCACTTCCTCCCATATAAAGCTTCATATGGAGCCATCCCGATGCTAGCATGATGGCTGTTATTGTAGGCAAACTCCACCAAAGGTAGATGCTACCTCCAAGAACCGCCAAAGTCCAGCACACACATTCTTAGCATATCTTCTATAGTCTGGATGGTCCTTTCTGACTGTCCGTCTGTCTGTGGATGGAAGGCAGTGCTAAAATCCAACTTGGTACCCATGGCATCCTACAGACTCCGCCAAAACCTGGAGGTGAACTGGGGTCCTCTATCCGACACTATAGAAACAGGAACCCCATGCAGTCTAACTATCTCCTCAACATACACCTGCGCCAATTTGTCCACAGAATAGCCACTCCTGACAGGGATGAAGTGAGCAGATTTGGTGAGTCTGTCCACAATCACCCATATGGAGTCCAATCTGTTGGACGTCGCCGGTAACCCCACTACGAAGTCCATAGCTATATTCTCCCATTTCCACTCTGGAATAGGTAGCGGATTAAGCATTCCAGCCGGCTTCTGATGTTCCAGCTTCACCCTCTGACACACCTCGCAGGCTGACACAAATTGTGCCACTTCTCTCTTCATAGCTGGCCACCAATAAACCTTTTTCAGATCCTGATACATCTTGGTGGCCCCAGGGTGAATGCTGTATCTTGCATTATGAGCCTCTCTCATAATGTCTCCTTTTAGCGCTATGTCATCTGGTACACACAAATGACTCCCATAGCGGAGGATCCCCTTATTGTCAAATCTGAACTCACTGTCCTTGCCTAACTGAACAGTCCTGGCAATCTTCACTAACTCTGGGTCCTCATGCTGTTTCTGAGCCACCTGCTCCAGAAACACGGGTGTCACTTTCATCTGAGCAACCAAGGCACCTGTACCAGACAACTCCAACTGAAGTCCTTCCTCAATGAGCTTGTAAAACTCCTTCACCACTGGTCTCCTCTCTGCCGTGATGTGGGATAGACTGCCTAGTGACTTCCGGCTTAGGGCGTCTGCCACGACATTCGCCTTACCCGGATGATACTGAATCTTGCAATCATAGTCACTCAGCAGCTCTACCCATCTCCTCTGTCTTAAGTTCAAATCTCTTTGACTCAGGATGTACTGCAGGCTCTTATGATCTGTAAAGATCTCACATTTTACCCCATAGAGGTAGTGCCTCCACATCTTGAGTGCAAAGATTATTGCTGCCATCTCAAGGTCATGTGTGGGGTAATTCAACTCATGCTTCTTTAGCTGTCTCGAAGCATAAGCAATCACCCTCTCACTTTGCATCAGTACACAACCCAGTCCCACACGGGACGCATCACAAAAGACTGTAAAGTCCTCATCACTAGATGGCAGAGCTAAAACTGGTGCTGAAGTCAACCTCTTCTTAAGCTCTTCAAAACTCTCTTCGCACTGGTCGGTCCACAGAAATTTCTGATTCTTCCTGGTTAGCCTGGTCAGAGGAGCTGCTATTTTCGAGAAGTCCTGAACGAACCTCCTGTAGTAACCTGCCAAACCCAAAAAACTCCTGATCTCCGTCACTGAAGTGGGTCTAGGCCAGTTAGCCATAGTTTCTGTCTTCTTGGGGTCCACCTCTATCCCATTCTCTGACACTACATGCCCCAAGAATGAAATGCTCCTTAGCCAGAACTCACACTTAGAGAACTTGGCATACAAGTCATGTTCCCTCAAGGTCTGTAGAACCAACCTCAGATGATGGGCATGCTCCTCTGCATTCCTGGAATACACTAGGATATCATCTATGAAGACAATAACGAAGTGATCCAGGTATTGGCTAAACACTCTATTCATGAGATCCATGAATGCTGCAGGGGCGTTGGTTAACCCGAACGGCATTACAAGGAACTCAAAATGCCCATATCTGGTCCTGAAAGCCGTCTTTGGCACATCTTCATCTCTGATCCTCAGCTGGTGGTACCCAGATCTCAGATCTATTGTAACGACCCCAAAATGGACCGTCACCGGCGCTAGGATTCAGATCGGCTTAAGGCCGCCAGAACCCGTAGCAAGCCTGCTATACTCTCTGTGTACCTGTAAATCTCATACATGATCAACATTTTCTGTGAAAATCAACACTCTTTGCTTAGTACCAAGGCTTAACCTGTGCATGCACTATCTCTGTATCTGTACTCTGTACTCTGTACTCTGTACTCTGTACCCCTGACTAGAGCTTGCTCTAGATGGGTTCATTCATACCTGTTAAGGCTGGTTTTTCACATACAGTAAAACATAGACATATACAGATCATGTACATAACAATAGATTTACAATACCACCTACTAAATACTAAGTCAAGCACATCTAGAACTGTAAATAGAAATAATACATGTCCATGCTACACTATTACATTTCTCTTTACTCTTTCTGTATTCTGCTGACTTGCCCTGTACACTGTATACTGAACCTGCAAAACTGGGGTTAAGGGAGTGGGATGAGCTCTATAGCCCAGTGAGTAGAACAGTAAAACAACTCATTAAAACATGATCTCATGAAATGCGTCAAAACACAAACATTTCACATCAAGAGTAAACCTGTCACCACATAGTCCCAGTAACTCTGTGCCAGGGCGTAGTCAAAGGCTCCTGGACTTCCTGTCATATATGTATATGTGTATATAACACCATTGTACTTACCATTGCCAGGGCGTAGTCAAAGGCTCCTGGACTTTACTATATACCTGCCAGGGCGTAGTCAAAGGCTCCTGGTCTTTGCTATACTTGCCAGGGCGTAGTCAAAGGCTCCTGGTCTTCCTGTCTGCGACTATGGGATCATTCAGCATTTACCCATATCAACATAGAACAATGCAATGCAACATATTCGTGGATACTAATGCAAGCAACCTAAGGCATAATCATGATGCATGAGATATGCTAAAACATTCCGTCAGTCATTTAAAAGCATTAGGTTTAATTCCACTCACCTCTGGCTATCTGGAACTGACTGACTCTGCAGGCTCTGAACACTCTGGAGCAGTACTCACTGCTGCTCTCTCTGGTACCTCTGGTCTGTACCTATACAGATAGACTCAAATGAGGGACCAAAACTAGCTTAAGAATAATTCTATTAAAACTCCCCAAGAATCCCCTTACACTCACTCAACTATCCATGCAAGGCATACAAAAGAAAAGCTGGTCAGAACACTTTCGGCGGCAGGTTCGGCGGCCGAAAGTCCTTTCCAGAGACGAAACTCAAGCACCTTCGGCGGCCGAAGCTCTATGTTCGGCGGCCGAACCCTTTCGGGGGCAAGTTTCGGAGGCCACAAGGCACTCCAGAGACGAAAGTCTCTACCTTCGGCGGCACCTTCGGCGGCCGAATCCCCCAAACAGAGCCGAACATGCAAACCTCGCGGGGGCAAGCTGTGGTAGCCTAAGCCACCATGCAAGAGGTTCGGCGGCCGAATGAACCTTCGGCTGCCGAACCTGAGTTCATCCAGAACTCAGTCCCGACGGCAAACAAGCTCCTCCTTCCCTTCAACCTCTCCAATCATGCATACTTCACCTCCTCAACACATATATACTCGAGTATATGAACAAAGGGGTCCAAACCTACCTAATCACCCCAAACAACAAAACAAATATAACACATAAACATGTATACATACATATAAAACATCAAAACTCCCTTTATTAACCTAAACATGCATCTCCTTCCTTTCTCCCCATAAAACCTTCTGAAAACATATAAATAGGTTCTAAATCTTCCCTTACCTTTGTAAACAGGAAGATGCACGTTCTGAACAAGGGAAAACGGATCAACATCTCTTCAACCTCTCAAAAACTTAACTTTAGTTTCTCTCAACTCTCAACAACTTTGCAAGCACCTCAAGCTTCTGTATGATTACCCACAAGATGTATAGATGAGTCATAGAGACGTGGCCTGTTCCAGGGCAAGAATCTGAGGCCAACATCTGTCCAAAACCATGACTCAGCTGGTTGGCCGACTCATCTTTGGCTGCCCAATCACATGCAAGACCATGCAACGTTCGGGGGCCGAACTTGACCTTCGGAAGCCGAACATTTCGGCGGCCGAACTTACCTTCGGCGGCCGAACTTGGCTGAAGTCTCCATGAACTCTTTTCTATTCAAAACTCAAAACGAAATACCTTACAAACGAAAACACTGTCGAAAACAAAAATCCTACCCTTTTATCGAATCCCAACATCCCGGATTCCACCAGATAACAGGAACTCCGGTGCCGGATTCTAGCCGGGTATTACATTCTCCCCTCCTTAAGAACATTCGTCCTCGGATGTTCCTAAAACAAATCAGAAACATACAAATAGGAGGAAACTAACCTCAAAACAGATATGGATACTGTTGGAGCATAGACTCCCGCGTCTCCCAGGTGCACTCTTCTACATTATGGTGGTTCCATAGGACTTTCACCATCGGAATCTCCTTGTTCCTTAGCTGTCTGATCTGTGTGTCCACAATCCGCACTGGCTGCTCTATATAGGTGAGATCTGTGTGAATCTCCACCTCAGGCTCACTTAGAACCTGATTCGGATCTGACACAAACTGCCGTAGCATAGAAACATGAAAGACCGGGTGAATCCTCTCCATAGAAGCAGGTAAATCCAACTTATACGACACATTTCCGATCCTCTGCAACACCTCAAAGGGTCCAATGTATCGTGGAGCTAATTTACCCTTCTTCCCAAAACGAACCACTCCTTTCATTGGAGATACTTTCAGCAATACCCAATTACCCTCCTGAAACTCTAACTGCTTCCTGCGAATGTCTGCATAACTTTTCTGTCTACTCTGAGCTGTCCTGATTGTATCTCTGATCATGGGCACCAGTCTACTGGTAATTTCTACTAACTCTGGCCCTGCAAGAGCCTTCTCTCCTATCTCTTCCCAGCAAACAGGGGATCTGCATTTCCTCCCATACAATGCTTCATACGGAGCCATCCCTATGCTAGCATGATGGCTGTTATTGTAGGCAAACTCCACCAAAGGTAGATGCTGCCTCCAAGAACCGCCAAAGTCTAACACACACAGTCGAAGCATATCCTCTATGGTCTGGATGGTCCTCTCTGACTGTCCATCAGTCTGTGGGTGGAAAGCAGTGCTAAACTCTAATCTCGTGCCCATTGCACTCTGCAGACTTCGCCAAAATCTGGAAGTAAACTGAGGTCCTCTATCTGAGACTATCGATACTGGCACACCATGTAATCTCACTATCTCATCGAGATAGACCTGTGCCAATTTATCCACAGAATAGGTACTCCGAACTGGAAGAAAATGAGCAGATTTCGTGAGTCTGTCCACAATCACCCATATCGAGTCTATCCTGTTGGACGCTATTGGTAAACCCACTACAAAATCCATAGCTATGTTTTCCCATTTCCACTTTGGAATCGGTAATGGGTTAAGCATTCCTGCTGGTTTCTGATGCTCTAGTTTCACCCTCTGGCAAACCTCACAGGCTGTCACAAACTGCGCCACTTCTTTTTTCATGGCTGGCCACCAATAGACCCTTTTTAGATCCTGGTACATCTTGGTGGCTCCTGGGTGAACACTATACCTTGCATTATGAGCTTCCCTCATAATGTCTTCTTTCACACTGCCTCTATCTGGTACACAAAGTCGACTCCCAAAGCGGAGAATCCCTTTGTTGTCAAATCTGAACTCTGCACTATTGCCTGACTGAACAGTCCTGGCAATTTTCATTAACTCAGGGTCCTCGTGCTGTCTCTGAGCTATCTGCTCCAGAAACACAGGTGTCACTCTCATCTGTGCTATCAATGCACCTGTACCAGACAACTCGAACTGTAATCCCTCTTCTATGAGCTTGTAAAACTCCACTACTACCGGTCTCCGCTCTGCTGCTATATGGGATAAACTGCCTAGTGATTTCCGGCTTAGGGCGTCTACCACCACATTCGCCTTTCCCGGATGGTACTGGATCTTACAATCATAATCACTGAGCAACTCAACCCATCTTCTCTGCCTCACATTTAGCTCTCTCTGACTCAAGATGTACTGTAAACTCTTATGATCAGTGAAGATCTCGCATTTAACCCCGTAGAGGTAATGCCGCCACATCTTAAGTGCAAAGATAACTGCTGCCATCTCGAGGTCATGGGTGGGGTAATTCGACTCGTGCTTCTTCAACTGTCTAGAAGCATAAGCAATCACCCTATCACTCTGCATCAATACACAGCCCAATCCCACTCGAGATGCATCACAGAACACTGTGAAATCCTCATTACTCACAGGCAGAGCTAACACTGGTGCTGTGGTCAATCTCCTTTTGAGCTCCTCAAAGCTCTCTTCACACTGGGCTGACCAGACAAACTTCTGGTTCTTCTGAGTCAGTTTGGTCATAGGAGCCGCTATTTTTGAGAAGTCCTGAACGAACCTCCTGTAGTAACCTGCCAGTCCCATAAAACTTTTAATCTCGGTCACTGTCGTGGGTCTGGGCCAGTTAGCTACAGCTTCTATCTTCTTGGGATCTACCTCGATACCCTCTGCTGATACCACATGTCCCAAGAAGGAAATGCTCCTTAACCAAAACTCACACTTCGAGAACTTGGCATACAAACCATGCTCTCTCAGTGTCTGCAGAACTATCCGCAGATGCTGGGCATGCTCTTCTGCATCTCTGGAATACACTAAGATATCATCGATAAAAACAATGACAAAGTGATCCAGAAACTCACTGAAAACTCTGTTCATGAGATCCATGAATGCGGCAGGGGCGTTAGTCAACCCGAACGGCATCACTAAGAACTCATAATGCCCATATCTCGTCCTGAAAGCTGTCTTAGGCACATCTGCCTCTTTGACTCTCAACTGATGATACCCGGATCTCAGATCTATTTTCGAGAAGCAACCTGCGCCAGCTAACTGGTCAAATAGATCATCAATCCTAGGTAGAGGATACCTATTCTTGGTAGTGACCTTGTTTAACTGTCTGTAGTCAATACAAAGTCTGAGGGATCCATCCTTCTTTCTGACAAAGAGCACTGGAGCACCCCAAGGTGAGGTACTAGGGCGGATGAAACCCTTATCTACCAAGTCCTGTAACTGCTCTTTCAACTCTTTTAACTCTGCTGGCGCCATCCTGTAGGGAGGAATAGAGATAGGTCTGGTACCTGGCAGCAATTCAATTTCAAACCCTATCTCCCTATCAGGTGGTAGTCCTGGTAAATCGTCTGGAAACACATCGAGAAATTCTCGGACTACTGGTACTGTGGCTGGTTCCCTCACCTGACTGTCTAGCTCTCTCACATGAGCTAGAAACCCCTGACAACCCCTCCTAAGCAAACGACGAGCCTGAAGGGCTGAAATCATATCTCTGGGTGTACCTCTCCTGTCTCCTCTGAAGACACACTCTGACCCATCCTGGTCTCTGAGACTCACTAGCTTCTCTCTACAGTCCAAAGTCGCACTATATGTAGATAACCAATCCATCCCTAGAATGACATCAAAATCCGTCAAATCTAGAACCACAAGGTCAGCTGGAAGGTATCTACCCTCTATAAACACTGGACTGAAACGACAGACTGACACTGCCACTGATGGGTCACATTTAGGTCCACTGACCCAGAGAGGATACTCTAACTCAGAACTGATCAAACCCACTCTCTCTATGGCTCTCGAAGCAATAAAGGAATGAGAAGCACCGGGGTCCATCAAAGCATACGCATCTGAACACCCAATGATGAGATTACATGACACCACTGTGTTCGACGTGTTCGCCTCTTCCTGTGTCACAGTGAAAATCCGTGCTGGGGCTACCGGATTTCCACCTCGGGAACCTGCTGCTGAAGTAGAGGCTGCCCCTCTCCCTCTACCTCTGCCACTACTCTGAGGCATGACTGGAGCTGCTGGCCGAACAACTGGCTGTACCACACTGCCTGAACTCATCTGCTGGGATGGTGCAAAAGTCATCTGAGGACAATCCCGAGCAATATGCCCTTCCTGTCCACATTTAAAACAAGCTGTAGATCCTAACCGACAAACTCCGCCATGTGGTTTTCCGCATCTTCTGCAGACTGGAACTGTGCCAGTGCTAGAGCCACTACCTATTCCCAGACCTGACTTGACTTTATTCCAGAACTTACTCTTTGTTCCTTTTGCTCTATCCCATCTCTTGCTGCCTGCGGCTGCTGAACTAGGGGCCTTAGAACCCGAAGCCTGTGCCTTTGACTGTTTCTGAATATTGGCACTAGCTTCCATTTTCCTGGCTGCATCTACTATCGTATGAAAACTCTCCTTTTCTGCAGGAAGAATCAAGGAAGAATACCTGGGATGCAATCTCATAGTATATCTCCTTGCCTTCTTCTGGTCAGTATCATAGGCTTGACCCACATACTGAAGCAAATCCAGGAACTTATCTGTGAATTCATCAACACTCATCTCATCTGTCTGTCGCAACTGTTCAAACTCTATTACTTTCATCTCCCTGGAGCTATCAGGAAAAGCCCACCCAGCAAATTCATTGGCGAACTCTCCCCATGACATGCTGTCCATTCTGGGTTCCACATAGTTCTTAAACCATTATCTGGCCTTCTTGCATTTAAGTGTAAACCCCGCCATCTCAATGGCTCTCCTATCATCTGCTCCCAATTCACTGGTTATCATCCTAACTGCTCTGAGGTATTCAAATGGATCATCTCCCGTGTTGTATTTAGGAGCATCCAATTTCAAGTACTCCGTCATTTGTACTTTACCTCCAGATGAGCTAGGTTGATGTCTGTCAACAACAGGGGCTACTGGTTCTGGTGGTAGTACTGGTTCATTTGGCTCTGGATGTGCTGTACTTGGATGGGTAGGGGAAGATGGATACATAGGGTATGGTGGATAATAAGGAGGATAAGGCATATATGGCATGTAAGGAGGATATGGGACAAAACTAGAGTACTCCGACATACCTCCCATCGGATACTCCGGGTAGCCAAAACCTGAGGTCTGAGCACCTCCCTGTGACTCTCCCATACCTTCCTCAAAACTGCCTATACCCATGCTGACATCTCTCGACTGGTCAATCTCCATAGCTTCCTCTGATCTTCCTCCTCTCGCTGTACCTCTTCTGCTCTCGTCCACAGACCTTCTAGGGTCTATTGACGTACCTTCCCTGCTAGATCTCTGCGACCTTGCCCTTGGCAATGCAGGAGGACGAGCAGCTGGTCTCTCACTATCTGGTGGGACTCCAGTCAATCGAGCTGATCGACGAGTTCCTCTCATCTTTACTTCTCTGAAAACACATTACATAACACTTTAGCACATAAACATCACATCACATAGCAATAAGGCACATGCATCACTCATGGCATATCATAGCAACAATAGATAGGACTCATCACCCTATCTTAGTGGACATGATTCCCTATTGTGCTTGACCACCCTCTATGAGCCCGACACTATCTCTATAGGTCCGATCATGTGAACCTAGGGCTCTGATACCAATCTGTAATGACCCCAAAATGGACCGTCACCGGCGCTAGGATTCAGGTCGGCTTAAGGCCGCCAGAACCCGTAGCAAGCCTGCTATACTCTCTGTGTACCTGTAAATCTCATACATGATCAACATTTTCTGTGAAAATCAACACTCTTTGCTTAGTACCAAGGCTTAACCTGTGCATGCACTATCTCTGTATCTGTACTCTGTACTCTGTACTCTGTACTCTGTACCCCTGACTAGAGCTTGCTCTAGATGGGTTCATTCATACCTGTTAAGCCTGGTTTTTCACATACAGTAAAACATAGACATATACAGATCATGTACATAACAATAGATTTACAATACCACCTACTAAATACTAAGTCAAGCACATCTAGAACTGTAAATAGAAATAATACATGTCCATGCTACACTATTACATTTCTCTTTACTCTTTCTGTATTCTGCTGACTTGCCCTGTACACTGTATACTGAACCTGCAAAACTGGGGTTAAGGGAGTGGGATGAGCTCTATAGCCCAGTGAGTAGAACAGTAAAACAACTCATTAAAACATGATCTCATGAAATGCGTCAAAACACAAACATTTCACATCAAGAGTAAACCTGTCACCACATAGTCCCAGTAACTCTGTGCCAGGGCGTAGTCAAAGGCTCCTGGACTTCCTGTCATATATGTATATGTGTATATAACACCATTGTACTTACCATTGCCAGGGCGTAGTCAAAGGCTCCTGGACTTTACTATATACCTGCCAGGGCGTAGTCAAAGGCTCCTGGTCTTTGCTATACTTGCCAGGGCGTAGTCAAAGGCTCCTGGTCTTCCTGTCTGCGACTATGGGATCATTCAGCATTTACCCACATCAACATAGAACAATGCAATGCAACATATTCGTGGATACTAATGCAAGCAACCTAAGGCATAATCATGATGCATGAGATATGCTAAAACATTCCGTCAGTCATTTAAAAGCATTAGGTTTAATTCCACTCACCTCTGGCTATCTGGAACTGACTGACTCTGCAGGCTCTGAACACTCTGGAGCAGTACTCACTGCTGCTCTCTCTGGTACCTCTGGTCTGTACCTATACAGATAGACTCAAATGAGGGACCAAAACTAGCTTAAGAATAATTCTATTAAAACTCCCCAAGAATCCCCTTACACTCACTCAACTATCCATGCAAGGCATACAAAAGAAAAGCTGGTCAGAACACTTTCGGCGGCAGGTTCGGCGGCCGAAAGTCCTTTCCAGAGACGAAACTCAAGCACCTTCGGCGGCCGAAGCTCTATGTTCGGCGGCCGAACCCTTTCGGGGGCAAGTTTCGGAGGCCACAAGGCACTCCAGAGACGAAAGTCTCTACCTTCGGCGGCACCTTCGGCGGCCGAATCCCCCAAACAGAGCCGAACATGCAAACCTCGCGGGGGCAAGCTGTGGTAGCCTAAGCCACCATGCAAGAGGTTCGGCGGCCGAATGAACCTTCGGCTGCCGAACCTGAGTTCATCCAGAACTCAGTCCCGACGGCAAACAAGCTCCTCCTTCCCTTCAACCTCTCCAATCATGCATACTTCACCTCCTCAACACACATATACTCGAGTATATGAACAAAGGGGTCCAAACCTACCTAATCACCCCAAACAACAAAACAAATATAACACATAAACATGTATACATACATATAAAACATCAAAACTCCCTTTATTAACCTAAACATGCATCTCCTTCCTTTCTCCCCATAAAACCTTCTGAAAACATATAAACAGGTTCTAAATCTTCCCTTACCTTTGTAAACAGGAAGATGCACGTTCTGAACAAGGGAAAACGGATCAACCTCTCTTCAACCTCTCAAAAACTTAACTTTAGTTTCTCTCAACTCTCAACAACTTTGCAAGCACCTCAAGCTTCTGTATGATTACCCACAAGATGTATAGATGAGTCATAGAGACGTGGCCTGTTCCAGGGCAAGAATCTGAGGCCAACATCTGTCCAAAACCATGACTCAGCTGGTTGGCCGACTCATCTTTGGCTGCCCAATCACATGTAAGACCATCCAACGTTCGGGGGCCGAACTTGACCTTCGGAAGCCGAACATTTCGGCGGCCGAACTTACCTTCGGCGGCCGAACTTGGCTGAAGTCTCCATGAACTTTTTTCTATTCAAAACTCAAAACGAAATACCTTACAAACGAAAACACTGTCGAAAACAAAAATCCTACCCTTTTATCGAATCCCAGCATCCCGGATTCCACCAGATAACAGGAACTCCGGTGCCGGATTCTAGCCGGGTATTACATCTATTTTGGAGAAACAACCCGCTCCTGCTAGCTGGTCGAATAGATCGTCGATCCTTGGCAAAGGGTACTTGTTCTTGGTAGTGACTTTGTTCAACTGCCTGTAGTCGATACAAAGTCTAAGGGATCCATCCTTCTTTCTCACGAACAAAACTGGAGCACCCCAGGGTGAGGTACTCGGTCAGATGAAGCCCTTGTCTACCAGCTCCTGTAACTGCTCCTTCAATTCTTTCAATTCTGCTGGCGCCATCCTGTAGGGAGGGATAGAGATCGGTCTGGCTTCAGGCATTAGTTCTATCTCGAACTCTATCTCTCTAGCAGGTGGTAAACCTAGTAGCTCGTCTGGGAACACATCTAAGAACTCTCTAACCACTGGCACTGAGGCGGGCTCTCTGACCTGACTGCTAAGCTCTCTCACATGAGCCAAATACCCCTGACATCCCCTCCTGAGCAACCTACGAGCCTGAAGAGCTGATATCAGACCTCTAGGTGTACCCCTCTTGTCTCCTCTGAAGACAACCTCAGACCCATCCTGACCTCTGAACCTGACTACCTTGTCCCTGCAGTCCAAGGTAGCACCATGGGTAGATAACCAGTCCATCCCTAGAATGACGTCAAAATCTGTCAAATCTAGAACCACTAGGTCGGCGGACAAGCATCTTCCCTCAACAAACACAGGACTACACTGGCAGACTGACTCTGCCACTGATTGATCACACTTGGGTCCACTGACCCAGAGAGGACACTCTAACCCAGAAGTCATCAGACCTAACCTCCCCACGGCTCTCGGAGCAATAAAAGAATGAGATGCACCAGGGTCCATCAAGGCATACACATCTGAACAACCAATGATTAAGTTACTTGCCACCACGGTGTTAGATGCATCTGCCTCCTGCTGTGTCATTGTGAAGATCCGTGCTGGAGCTGATGGACCTTCACCTCTAAAACCCGCTGAAGAAGAGGCTGCCCCTCTCCCTCTGCCTCTGCCACTGGCCTGAGTCATGGCTGGAGCTGCTGGCTGCGCTACACTGCCTGAGGCTGTCTGCTGGGACTAAGCCATCGGGACTGCTCTTGGACATTCTCGAGCCATATGCCCCTCCTGACCACATCTGAAACAGGCGTTCGTCCCAAACCAACATACTCCCCTGTGTGGCTTACCACACTTCGCACAAACTGCATTATCCGCACCAGAGCTTGAGCCACTTCCAAATCCCAGACTAGACTTGACTTTATTCCAGAACTTATTCTTCTTACCCTTGGGCTTACCCCATCTCTTACTGCCTGAAGCTGCTGCACTCAGGGTAGAGGGATCTAACCTTCCCCCACCCGGAGTTTTAGAACCAGAAGGCTGTGCCACTGTCTGCTTAACTGTCCCCTGAATGATGGCACTGGCCTCCATTTTCCTAGCCATATCTACTATGGCATGGAAGCTCTCCCTGTCCATGGACTGAATCAAGGAGGAATACCTGGAATGAAGTTTCATGACATACCTCATTGACCTCTTCGAATCTGTGTCCAGACTCTGTCCAGCAAAAGGCAACAGCTCCAAGAATCTGTCGGTGTACTCCTCTACACTCATTTCATCCGTCTGCCTCAACTGTTCAAACTCTATCATTTTCAGCTCCCTTGAACTATCTGGGAAAGCCCATCCTGCAAACTCGTTTGCAAACTCTTCCCAAGACATGCTGTCCACTCTCGGGTTCACATAATTCTTGAACCATTCTCGTGCCTTCTTGCACTTAAGCGTGAACCCAGCCATCTGAATGGCTCTACTGTCATCAGCCCCTAACTCCTCTGTAATAGTCTTGACCCTCTCAAGATACACAAACGGGTCATCACCTGACTCAAACTGGGGAGCACCCAGCTTCATGTATTCAGTCATCTTGACCTTGCTCCCACTGGCTGAGCTAGGTCTAGAAGGTTGAGCAACTGGGGCTGCTGGTTCTGTAGGTGGTGGAGGTGGTGCAACATTTTCTGAGGTAGGGTTTGCTGGATTTGGATAGTAAGGTGGGAGTGGATACATTGGGTACTGTGAGTATGGTGGGTAGTATGGTGGGTATGGCATCTGTGTGGGATAAGGAGTGAAGCTAGGGTAATCCGATGTACCTCCCATTGAATACCCGGGATGTTGTGAGAAGTGTGGGTAGTGGGGTGGCTGAACAAATCCCGAGGCCTGAGTGCCTCCTTGGGACTCTCCCATACCTTCTTCCGACATGCTAACTCCCAAACTGCCATCCCTCCTCTGCTCTACATCCATCTGGTCCCCCACTTCCTCTGACATTCCGCCCTGAACTGTTCCTCTAACTGATCTGCTCCTACCCAGATCCAAAGACCTCCTAGGGTCTCTTGCTACCCTTTCTCTGCTAGACCTACTAGACATTGCCCTAGGCAATGCTGGAGGACGGGCGCTCATGCCCTCATCCTCAGGTGGTACTCCAGTCAATCTCGCTGATCGACGAGTTCCCCTCATCCTGTTTTCTGAAAAACAGCACACATAGCACAAACATTAGCACCATATGGTTCATGTGGGTACACATGAACCCGCATCACACATCACATATCATAGCATATCATCATGGCATTTCACATCATTAATCAAGACAGGACTCCACATCCTATCCTAGTGGACATGATCCTTCCTATTGTGCTTGACCTTCTATAACATCTATGAGCCCGACACTCTAGGTCCGACCATATGAACCTAGGGCTCTGATACCATTCTGTAACGACCCGAAAATCAGACTGCTACCGGCGCTAGGATCCGGGTCGACTTAAGGCCGCCGGGACCCGTAGCAAGCCTAACATGCATCCTGTGAACCTGCTTAATCCCGTACATGATCAACAACATACATAAAAATTAAAACTTTTCTTTCCATATATATCAACCATACTCAACTTGTGCATGCACTGTATATAACATAACTCGTAAACATTGATCCCTCAGTGGGATCTCATCAGTGCCCCCAAAAAGGTGACATAAAATATGTTGAGTTGGTTGCATAGACATCATAAAAGTCTCTAAGATCATGTAACGAAAGGGATAACAACTATCTATGGTCAAGCACACCTCTAACATCCATAAACGTCATCTCATTACATATCTATACTGATTAAGACATTACATTACAATCTGATCATGTCCATTGCTAGCTATTACATAAACATGACTTCTTTACTCTATCCGGACTTCTGCTCTATACTGTACCTGCAAGCCTGGGGTAAAAGGGAGAGGGGTGAGCTAAAAGCCCAGTGAGTAGAACTATAAAACATATTAACACTATGCTCCAATGAAATGCATCATAACACAAACAATTCACATAAGGGTTGGGTGAACTTGTCACCAATTAGTCCAAGCTAACATTGTGCCAGGCCGTAGCATGGGGTCCTGGTCTTCCTGTCATATCATACATTACTTACCATTTCCCCAGGGCCTCCTCTGGGCTCCTGGTCTTCGAGTCCTATAACCGTGCCAGGCCGTAGAATGGGGTCCTGGTCTTTCCTTACATAGTGCCAGGCCGTAGAATGGGGTCCTGGTCTTCCTGTCATGGACTAATTGGGTCATCCAATATTCACCCACATCAACAATAATCGATGCAATGCGGCATATTCGTGGGAACTAATGCAATCATCCTATTGCATAATCATGATGCATGAAACATGATAAAACATTTAATTTAAAAGATTAAGTTTAGTTCCACTCACCTCTGGCTGACTCTGACAGCACCGAAGCAGCTGAACTCACTGCTGGGGTCCTCGGTTCCTCGGGTCCGAACCTACACAGGTGGACTCAAATGAGGGACCAAACATGATAGAACATAACTATAAACTACTCCCCAAAAACCCCCTAAAACATCATGAAACAACCATACAAAAACATGCAAGGAAGGCCTGGACAGGGCACTTTCTGCGGCAGGTTCGGCAGCCGAAAGTCCCTCCAGAGCCGAAAGTCAGGCAGGTTCGGCGGCACCTTCGGCGGCCGAAACTCCCAGACAGAGACGAAACTCTCCTTTCGGGGGCAAGCTTCGGCAGCCGAAAGGCTGCCTCCCCAGCCATGTTCGGCGGCCGAAAGTCCTTCGGCTGCCGAACCTGGTTTCTGCCAAAGGGCAGAAACTTGGCTCCCTTTGCACATTTTGCTTCCAAACTTATCAAACATGCATCAAACCTATTCTACAACACACAAACACAAGCATACATGTTCCTAGGGGCCTCAAACCAACATAAACCCCATCTACAACACATCAAGAAGCTCACATTGTTCATGAATATACATTTATACCCATAAACTCCAAAAACATAACCATAATCTAAACATGCATTCTAACCCATAGATCTACTGAAAACTTACTTAAAACATGCAATGAGCTTAAGATCGGCTCTTACCTCTTGAAGATCGAGAGAGAGACGACCTAAACTCGAAGTTGGGAGAGATTGGGTTCTTGAACCTCCAAGCTCCAAAACTTTGCTCAAAAGCTCAAATCTTCAAAACAACATGAAAACAAGTGAAAATCTTGAGAGATTTAGAGGAAGAACATCAAAGATGGGTGAGGGGCGGCGGAGACTCACCTTGGCCGAAAATGGGGAAAAAGCTCACCCGTTTTCGGCTAAGGGACCCTTTTATAGTGGCTGGCCAGACCACGTTCGGGGGCCGAATGTGCCTCCGCATGCATGCCATGTTCGACGGCCGAACTTGGGATTCGGCGGCCGAACCTGGACTTCCCTCACTTATGCTTTTGGGGGCCTAAAGCACACCCGCAACGCATGCACGTTCGGCGGCCGAACCTGAGTTTTCCTCCAAAGCTATTTTCATGCAAAAACTCATTTTCTTTCATGCTTAAAACATAAAATACATTAAAACATTTCATAAAAACATGGTCTTACCCTACTAGAGGCTTCCGACATTCGAGATTCCACCGGACGGTAGGAATTTCGATACCGGAGTCTAGCCGGGTATTACAGTTTCCAACATAAGGACTAATATGTTTTGACATAACCAAATATTGTCTTTAATCGGACAATCATAAAAGTTATGATTGAGCATAATAGAAATTATGTAGAGGATAATGAACAATCAAGATAGAATTTGTCCCTCTCTCTGAGAGAGATATCTTCCGGGCCCCTCGATAAGTGAGACTGAGAAATGCATGGCCGTGCTCAAATGAATTGATAGTGTGATCAATATCATTTGAATTTATCACTCTACTTAGAGATCGAGAAATCATAAGTTTGAACATTATAAGTTTGATATTGACCATGACTTATGTTCAAACTAGATATCGTGTGACAAAGGGATTAATACATATTATATTTATTAGGCTTTATCGGACTATTGATCCTCATATTAGTTGGGTAGTCATAATGTCTTGCTAGAGGCCACTTATGACTGATGGGTCTTATGGGACTGGGCCTATTGCCAATTAATTTGAGCCTATTGAGTCACACACAAAAGAACGTTGTTGATGTGCTATGACATATTAGTGGGCTAAAAGCCCATTAATATAATTAATAATAATAAAGTGTTATTATTATTAATCATTAATATAATTAATAATAATAAAGTTTTATTATTTTTAATAATATTAATTATTAATTATTTATTATTATGAGATAATAATATTTAAAAGATCTGCAAATCTATCTGTAACTGTTACAGATAAAGGACTCTATCACATAAGATATTTGAGTATCTGCGAGATTGTGATAGTGGGTTCTGAACACAACTCTTTTGGGAAAAGAGTTGTGGGAAAACAAAAGACTGAAACATATAAACACTCCTTCTACGAATTGTGGAGATGATGTTAATTTTTGAAAAAAATTAAGTCTAGCAGTTGGAGATTGTGGAGCACATAATCTATCCATCTTTGAGAGAGCTAGCACTCTAGAAGGATAGAAGATGTTCGTGTGGATACCATAGAGGGTGTTCGTTTGAAAAAGCTGCACTATCAATCCGTCATTGTATCTTTTGGACGAGATTAATAAGTTAGTCTCATATCCTTCTTATGAAATAAACGAAGCACTCGAATTCTGGGAAAGGAAATCAGAGATTTTTATTTTTTCGCTGTGCAATTTGGGTTGCAATAATCTCTGGATTTCCTAACACCTATCATATGGTTGCTAGCTCTAGTGTCAAGGTACCATACACTGCTCTCATAGTCATCACTCCCAAACTTAGGTTTTACCTTCTCTTCATTCAACAGAATTGCAATCGATGTCGGGTCATTAGAATGCACCAAGTCACATGCATCAGCCATTAGAAGTGCAGGTTTAATATCATCTTATTTTTCTGGAAGATGAACTTTCTCTTCCTTCTTGTTTGTATTGCAATTAGATGTAACGTGCCTAAACTCATTACAATTGAAACACCGTACCTTTTTTATATTAAATTTCTAAAATTGCCAATTCTCATCGTTGCCACATCCTCACCCACGGCCACACTTTGAGCCACTATGGCCACACCCATGACCACGTCTATGAGCACCACCATTATCATTCCCTTTGGCATGTTCTCTAGGTGAACCAGCTCTTGAGCTCACCTTCTTCTTGCACGCCTTCCACTCCGCGCGTGTCAAGAGCACATGCTCACCTCCTTTTATGTCGCGGCTATATAGGCGTTCTTCATGATCCTTGAGTGAACCTATCACTTCCTCCATTGTCTTGCCCCTCAACCGTAGAGGCAATTTGAATGAATTTTGGTGACATTACAAGTAACATCTTCTTCATTATGTACTCTTCGTCTAATTTTTCACTAAGGCCACACAACTTGTTGACGATGATAGACACCCTACTAGCAAAATTATCGACAGCTTCATCATCTTCCATGTGAAGACTCTCAAACTCCCATCTCAGAGTCTATGCTTTCACCTCCATCACCTGGGCCGCGCTGAGGTGCATGGTTTTCAAGGAATTCCATGCTTCTTTCACAGTCTTCTTCGCTCCAAGCTGTAATAGTGTCTCTTTAGTGATTCCTTAATAGATGGCCACCAATGCCATCTTATATTTGTGTGGTTCTATAGGATCATCGGATGCAACAGCTTCCCACACACCCTAGGCCTCCATGTATACCTCCATTTTAATTGCCCATGTCGGATAGTTGCTCTTGGTGAGCAACGGGTACTGGAGAGTAACACTCCCTTCTCGCGATGTCATTTGCAATGCTGTCGTGTCGATCAGATCACCACTGTCAGACCTGGCAGAGCTTGATGGCAAATTGCTTCTTCTTTTTGGCATGTACTTAGGCATACAAGAGCAAGGCTCTAATACCAAATGTCAGATCAAAAACCCATGCAACAAAAAAAACTTTAAAAAACTTGAAACAATAATCAAACACAATAAATCAGGTGAAGAAGACGATGAACATGATACTTTGACTAAATTTTTTCTGGTGTTGTAACAACAATAACGTTTTCCTCTCAGCTCAATTTTTATTCAATTAAAATGGAGAATAAACACAAAATAAATTGCCATTTAATGCTCCACGTTCCTAAAAACTTGCTCCAGCAAATCCATGACTAACCAATAACTAACAACACACTAAACAACATGCTATACCAAAAAAAAAAAAAAACCAACTGATGCAATTAAAAAAGGCAAAAATAATAGTAAACAGCCCAGTACAACAATAAGATTAAAAACACCGCATGGGCGTCTGATAGTGCATAATTTAGACCATATTATCATGATGTTATTGATGTTAATTTACACTTTCTCTGCCTAATTTTGTGATTTTAATCTTATTCTGCAGAAAATGGTTTAGAGACAATTTGGTGAAAATGCTCCTAAAACTGCCTAAAATGGAGCAAATGAGAGCAAGCATGCCAAGTGCAACTTGAAAGGAGCCAAATAAGGAAAGTAATTTGAAATTCAAATTTCAAATCCTTAAGAGAATTCAAAATTCAAAATCAAGATTCAGCTCATTAAGGAAAGTGCTAAATAAGGAAAGTGGCAAATAAGGAAAGTGCAGTCTGCAGAGCAGTTTAAAATTCAAGATCTTCAATAATCCTTTTCCTTATTGAAGAAGCCAAATCTCTAGAAGATGCACATTCAAATTTGAAATTCAAATTCAGCTTGTCAAAGAAGCCAAAGAAGTCACACATGCCACCTCAAGTCTTGCACATTTAAAATTCAAAATTTAAAAGGAGGCTCCACCTCATCATTGTGCAATGGGTGGCAAGGCAAGACTTGGGCAGCAACTTAACAACTTGGGCAGCAAGTAAGGACCTAGGCCAATACTTTCAACTATAAAAAGACACATAAGGAGCCTCCCTATACTTTTTCTACTCTCCCTTGGACACACATACGGGATTGCAAGTGGCACCATCTCTTCTTCTTCCTTTCTTTATTTTCTTGTTTTGTTTCAGCCATGAGTGGCTGAAATCTTTTATTCTAGTTGAAGATTAGGTGATGCTTTGGTTGTTTTATGGATTGTGAAATCTGAACATAAGTTGTTTATCTTTTAGTTATTCAATATTTGTGCAATTCCATGCTTGATTCCATTATTGCTTTGTTATTTTGATCAATGTGGCCACTTGATTCTTGATTGCAAGGTGATATATTGTTAGTTTGAATAATTTTGAGTCCGTAATTGCTTGGATTGTTCAAACATAAGAACACTTGGTGTAAAAACTAAGGAAGTTGCATAATCTAGCAATATCACCATGCGTTTGGGTAGCTAGGATTAGATCTCTCTATTTCTTAATGCAATTGACAGTTGTTTTGATGCCTAAGGCCTAAGGACATTCCTTGGCAACTTGTTGATTAGTGATTAATTAGAGGACATTCCCTAATTGGTTTATGATTAAGGAGAGACATGGTGGTGAGAAGCGTCTTCCATCTTCATAACTAATCTATTGAATCTATCAAGGGAAACTAAGTGTCAATGATCAATCCCAACTACTGAAGTGGATCCAATTCTTCAACTAGATCTTTCTCATTATTGAAATCTCTTATTTTTATTATTCACTTTCTTTTATTGCTTTCAGCATTAGATCAGTTTAATCAATCTCAAAACCCCCTTTTTTATTTTTATTGTACTTTATTTTTATTTTGCTTTCAGTTTCTTTGCTTTCAGTTAATTCTCCTGATCTTGACAAGGAAGATAGGTAAGTTTTCAATTCCATGTGGATTCGATCCATTCACCACTATCTGCACTAGTAATGTTGTTGATAACTGAAAGGTTATTTTTGACCGGCTTCGACAACCACACAGTCAGCGTCATTATTTGATCCTCTTAAAGCACGTTGGAAAGATAGGTTATAGAATTGAGAAGCAAGTGAAATAACATCCTGCACAAACATCACCAGGTATGGCTTTGAGTATAAAATCAATATCACTTGCTAATAATAGAGAATGGAAACCAGAAAAATGAACGAGATGGAGACCATATGCCACATTGTAAGATTCCACCATGTTTAAATTAAAGTGACCCATTTTCCTTTACTTTGTAGCCATAAATATCCAACCATAAGAATCATGTATAGTGAAATTAAAGACCATTTGGCTGAATGAAGATATTGCAGCATCAATATTCATCTTGAGAAAGCCCAGCACAGGTGGATTCTAAGAAGATATAGACATTGGTTGATAAGAGGAGTGGAAAGCATATATTTTTATTCATCCTAGCTTGTAGTGTTTAACCTTATTGCTGATTGCTATTTTATTTTATGTTTACATGTTTGCTGGTTTTTTAGTTGCAAGTTTTCATATTGATTAGTTTATTTTTTTGGACAACATTTTTGTTAAGTGCATTTGTGTTGGTTAGTCATGATTTATGCATAGTTTAGTCATGGATTTATTAGAGCATATCTTTAGGAATATGGAGCATAATATGGAATTTTTTGTTGTATTTATTCTCAAATTTGTTGAATAAAATAGAGCTGAGAGAAAAATGGTGTTGATATTACAACACTAGAAAATTTGATTAAAGTGACCCTGTTCATCTTCTTCATCAGATTAGAGTGTTTGTTTTTTACAGAATCTTTGCGTGGGTTGAGTATATGACATTTGGTATCAGAGCCTTGCTCTTGTATGCCTAAGTACATTGTAGGAAGAAGAAGCAATTCACCATCAAGCTCTACCAGGACTGTTAGTGTATTTGCTCTAAGCCATTATCTTGGACCTTTTTGTATGTCATTTTGATTATTAATAAAAGATATTTTATTATCATTATTATTTATTTGCATGTTACATAATAATGATTAACATCCTTGGTTACTTATTATTATGATGATAATAATAAAATATGACTAGTATGATTATTAATTGATAATCATGAGATGATTATGTGTATGTTAATATAAATCAATAATCATAGATACTTGTTAGAGAAAAAAGTATTGGATGGACCCACATTGAGATCGCTACATGGGTTATTGTCATAAGTGAATCTCAATGTAATACCCGGCTAGAGTCCGGCATCGGAATTCTGCTTTCCGGTGGGATCCGGGATGTCGGAAGTCTCTCGAAGGGTTATATTTATGTTTTTCTCAAATGTTTTGATATGTTCATCACGTTTTATGCATAAAGAAATGAGTTTTTGAGTGAAATGAACCAAGGCAGAAAAGCCAGGTTCGGCCGCCGAAGTTGAGGTTCGGCCGCCGAACATGCATGGCTTTCGGTTTCACGTGTGGCTGCCGAAGGTGGTCTGGCCAGCCACCTATAAATGGCCCTCAGTCGGTTGAAGCGGTCAGAACACCGTTTCTGTTGTCTTCTGAGGTAAAACCCTGTCCTTTGTGAGTTTTCTTTCATGTTTTCATTAACTCATGCACAGATTTGATTCGTTTTCATGATTATTTGAAGGTTTTAACCTAAACACTCAAAGTTTTGAAGTTTGGAGAGTTTGAAGGCAAGTTGCTCCAAAACTCCACGTTAGGATCCTTCATCTACTTGTTTTCACGAGGTAAGTGAAGATCCTGAGCTTGTTTTTATGTTTTCTGAAGGTTTTATGGGGTTTGATGGAGAGAGTTGGATGAATAGGGTTATTTGAGAGTTTTTGATGATTTTATGTGTACAGCTTGTTTTTGTGTTGTTTTTGTTGTATGTTTGGGGTTTTAAGGTAGTTTTTGACCCCTTTGAGCATATACATGAGTGTATGCAAGTGAAGGAATTGAGGTGTTTGTGTTTGAATGTGTTTTGGTGCATTTGGCGAGAGGCAGGGCAAGTTTCTGCCCTGCTGATGAACTCAGGTTCGGCAGCCGAAGGTACATTCGGCAGCCGAACCCCTGAGGAGGTGTGAGGAGGTGGCTTCGGCTGCCCAAGCTTGCCCCCGAGCTTTTGGACTTTCGGCTCTGGAGGGAAGTTCGGCCGCCGAAGGTGCCGCCGAAGGTTAGAGACTTTCGTCTCTGGAGTGCCTTTTGGCCTCCGAAACTTGCCCCCGAAAGGGTTCGGCTGCCGAAAGTAGAGATTCGGCTGCCGAAGGTGCTTGAGTTTCGTCTCTGGAGAGGACTTTCGGCCGCCGAACCTGCCGCCGAAAGTGTCCTGTCCAGCTTTCCTTTGCATGCTTTGCATGGATGTTAGAGTGAGTTTAAGGGGATGCTTGGGGAGTTTAATAGAGTGATTCATAAGCTAGTTTGGTCCCTCATTTGAGTCCATCTGTATAGGTACAAACAGAGGAACAAGAGAGAGCAGCAGTGAGTACTACTCCAGAGGGTTCAGAGCTTGCAGAGTTAGTCCAGTTAGCCAGAGGTGAGTGGAACTAAACTTAACTCTTTTACTTGCACAATGGACTGTTTTAGCATATCTCATGCATCATGATTATGCAATAGGTTGATTGCATTAGTATCCACGAATATGTTGCATTGCATAGTTATTTGGTGATGTGAGTGAATGCTGAATGATCCAATAGTCTCAGACAGGAAGTCCAGGAGCCTTTGACTACGCCCTGGCAGGTATAGTAAAGACCAGGAGCCCTATCTGTGATATGCCATGTTATGTATGTGCTTTATTGATGTTTATGTGCTAAAGTGCTATGTTATGTGTTGTTTCAGAGAGTAAAGATGAGAGGAACTCGTCGATCAGCTCGATTGACTGGAGTCCCACCAGATAGTGAGAGAGTAGCTGCTCGTCCTCCTGCATTGCCGAGGGCAAGGTCTCAGAGATCTAGCAGGGAAGGTACGTCTATAGACCCGAGAAGGTCTGTAGACGAGAGCAGAAGAGGTACAGCTAGGGGAGAAAGATCAGAGGAAAGGAGGGAAGCTATGGAGATTGACCAGTCTAGAGATGACAGCATGGGTATAGGCAGATTTGAGGAAGGTATGGGAGAGTCGCAGGGAGGCGCTCCGGCCTCAGGTTTTGGCTATCCAGCCTTTCCGCAGGACCCAGAGTATCCGATGGGAGGTATGTCGGAGTACTCTAGTTTTGTCCCATATCCCCCTTACATGCCATATATGTCGTATCCTTCTTATTACCCACCATATCCTATGTATCCACCCTCCCCTACCCATCCAAGTGCAGCACACCCAGAGCCAAATGACCCAGTACCACCACCAGAACCAGTAGCCCCTGTTGTTGACAGACATCAACCTAGCTCATCTGGAGGTAAAGTACAAATGACGGAGTACTTGAAATTGGATGCTCCTAAATACAACACGGGAGATGATCCATTTGAATACCTCAGATCAGTTAGGATGATAACCAGTGAATTGGGAGCTGATGATAGTCAGGCCATTGAGATGGCAGGTTTCACATTGAAATGCAAGAAGGCCAGAGAATGGTTCAAGAATTATGTGGAACCCAGGGTGGACAGTAAGTCTTGGGGAGAGTTCGCCAATGAATTTGCAGGGTGGGCTTTTCCTGACAGTTCTCGGGAGATGAAAGTAATTGAATTTGAACAGTTGAGACAGACAGATGAAATGAGTGTTGATGAATTCACAGATAAATTCCTGGATTTGCTTCAGTACGTGGGTCAAGCCTATGATACTGACCAGAAGAAGGCAAGGAGATACACTATGAGATTGCATCCCAGGTATTCTTCCTTGATTCTTCCAGCAGAAAAGGAGAGTTTCCACACCATAGTGGACGCAGCCAGGAAAATGAAAGCTAGTGCCAATATCCAGAAACAGTCAAAGGCACAGGCTTCGGGTTCTAAGGCCCCCAGTTCAGGCACTACAGGCAGCAAGAGATGGGATAGAGCAAAAGGAACAAAGAGTAAGTTCTGGAGTAAAGTCAAGTCAAGTCTGGGAATAGGTAGTGGCTCTAGCTCTGGCACAGCTCCAGTTTGCAGAAGATGCGGAAAACCACATGGAGGAGTTTGTCGGTTGGGATCTACAACTTGTTTTAGATGTGGACAGGAAGGGCATATAGCTCGGGATTGTCCGCAGGTGACTTTTGCACCATCCCAGCAGATGAGTTCAGGCAGTGTGGTGCACCCAACAGCTCCAGTCATGCCTCAGAGTAGTGGCAGAGGTAGAGGGAGAGGGGCAGCCTCTACTTCAGCAGCAGGTTCCCGAGGTGGAAATCCGGTAGCCCCAGCATGGATTTTCACTGTGACACAGGAGGAGGCGAACACGTCGAACACAGTGGTGTCAGGTAATCTCATCATTGGATGTTCAGATGTGTATGCTTTGATGGACCCCGGTGCTTCTCATTCCTTTATTGCGTCGAGAGCCATAGAGAGATTGGGTTTGATCAGTTCTGAGTTAGAGTATCCTCTCTGGGTCAATGGACCTAAATGTGACCCATCAGTGGCAGTGTCAGTCTGTCGTTTCAGTCCAGTGTTTATAGAGGGTAGATACCTTCCAGCTGACCTTGTGGTTCTAGATTTGAAGGATTTTGATGTCATTCTAGGGATGGATTGGTTATCTACATATAGTGCTACTTTGGACTGTAGAGAGAAGATAGTGAGTCTCAAAGACCAGGATGGGTCAGAGTGTGTCTTCAGAGGAGACAGGAGAGGTACACCCAGAGGTATGATTTCAGCCCTTCAGGCTCGTCGTTTGCTTAGGAGGGGTTGTCAGGGGTTTCTAGCTCATGTGAGAGAGCTAGACAGTCAGGTGAGGGAACCAGCCACAGTACCAGTCGTCCGAGAGTTTCTCGATGTGTTCCCAGACGATTTACCAAGACTCCCACCTGATAGGGAGATAAAGTTTGAAATTGAATTGCTGCCAGGTACTAGACCTATCTCTATTCCTCCCTATAGGATGGCGCCAGCAGAGTTAAAAGAGTTAAAAGAGCAGTTGCAGGACTTGGTAGATAAGGGTTTCATCCGCCCTAGTACCTCACCTTGGGGTGCTCTAGTGCTCTTTGTCAGAAAGAAGGATGGATCCCTCAGACTTTGTATCGACTACAGACAGTTGAACAAGGTCACTACCAAGAATAGGTATCCGCTACCTAGGATTGATGATCTATTTGACCAGCTAGCTGGAGCAGGTTGTTTCTCGAAAATAGATCTGAGATCTGGGTATCATCAGTTGAGAGTCAGAGAGGCAGATGTGCCTAAGACAGCTTTCAGGACCAGATATGGGCATTATGAGTTCTTAGTGATGCCGTTCGGGTTAACTAACGCCCCTGCAGCATTTATGGATCTCATGAACAGAGTTTTCAGTGAGTTTCTGGATCACTTTCTCATTGTTTTTATCGATGATATTTTAGTGTATTCCAGAGATGCAGAGGAGAATGCCCAGCATCTGAGGATAGTTCTGCAGACACTGAGAGAGCATGGTTTGTATGCCAAGTTCTCGAAGTGTGAGTTTTGGTTGAGGAGCATTTCCTTCTTGGGACATGTGGTATCAGCAGAGGGTATTGAGGTAGACCCCAAGAAGATAGAGGCTGTAGCTAACTGGCCCAGACCCACGACAGTGACTGAGATTAAAAGCTTTCTGGGACTGGCAGGTTACTACAGGAGGTTCGTTCAGAACTTCTCAAAGATAGCAGCTCCTATAACCAAACTGACTCAGAAGAACCAGAAGTTTGTCTGGTCAGACCAGTGCGATGAGAGCTTTGAGGAGCTCAAGAGGCGATTGACAACAGCACCAGTGTTAGCTCTGCCTGTCAGTAATGAGGATTTCACAGTGTTCTGTGATGCCTCTCGAGTGGGATTGGGCTGTGTTTTGATGCAGAGTGATAGGGTGATAGCTTATGCTTCTAGACAGTTGAAGAAGCACGAGTTGAATTACCCTACCCATGACCTAGAGATGGCAGCAGTTATCTTTGCACTTAAGATGTGGCGGCATTACCTCTATGGGGTTAAATACGAGATCTTCACTGATCATAAGAGTTTACAGTACATCTTGAGTCAGAGAGAGCTGAATTTGAGGCAGAGAAGATGGGTAGAATTGCTCAGTGATTATGATTGTAAGATCCAGTATCATCCGGATAAGGCGAATGTTGTGGCAGACGCCCTAAGCCGGAAGTCACTAGGCAGTTTATCCCATATAGCAGCAGAGCGGAGACCAGTTGTGATGGAGCTGTATAAGCTCTTCACAGAGGGGTTACAGTTAGAGTTGTCTGGTACAGGTGCATTGATCGCACAAATGAGAGTGACACCTGTGTTTCTGGAGCAGATAACTCAGAGACAGCACGAGGACCCAGAGTTGATGAAAATTGCCAGGACTGTTCAGTCAGGCAACAGTGCAGAGTTCAAATTTGACAGCAAAGGGATCCTCCGTTATGGGAGTCGACTTTGTGTACCAGATAGAAGCAGTGTGAAGGAAGACATTATGAGGGAAGCTCATAATGCGAGGTATAGTGTTCACCCAGGAGCCACCAAGATGTATCAGGATCTGAAAAGGGTTTATTGGTGGCCAGCCATGAAGAAAGAAGTGGCGCAGTTTGTGACAGCCTGTGAGGTGTGTCAGAGGGTGAAACTAGAGCATCAGAAACTAGCCGGAATGCTTAACCCAATACCGATTCTAGAGTGAAAATGGGAGAACATAGCCATGGATTTTGTAGTGGGTTTACCAGCTACGTCCAACAGGATAGACTCTATATGGGTGATTGTGGACAGACTCACGAAATCTGCTCATTTTCTTCCAGTTCGGAGTAACTATTCTGTGGATAAGTTGGCACAGGTATATCTGGATGAGATAGTGAGATTACATGGTGTTCCAGTGTCGATAGTTTCAGACAGAGGACCTCAGTTTACCTCCAGATTTTGGCAGAGTCTGCAGAGTGCGATGGGCACGAGGTTAGATTTTAGCACTGCTTTCCACCCACAGACTGATGGACAGTCAGAAAGGACCATCCAGACCATAAAGGATATGCTTCGACTGTGTGTGTTAGACTTTGGCGGTTCTTGGAGGCAGCATCTACCTCTGGTGGAGTTTGCCTACAATAACAGCCATCATGCTAGTATTGGGATGGCTCCTTATGAAGCTTTGTATGGGAGGAAGTGCAGATCCCCTGTTTGTTGGGACGAAATAGGAGAGAAGGCTCTTGCAGGGCCAGAGTTAGTAGAGATTACCAGTAGAGTGGTGCCCATGATCAGAGAGAGAATCAGAACAGCGCAGAGCAGACAGAAAAGTTATGCAGACGTTCGCAGAAAACAGTTAGAGTTTCAGGAGGGTAGTATGGTATTGCTGAAAGTGTCTCCAATGAAAAGAGTGGTTCGGTTTGGAAAGAAGGGTAAGTTAGCTCCACGGTACATTGGACCCTTTGAGATTTTGCAGAGGATCGAAACTGTGTCGTATAAGCTAGATTTACCTGCTTCTATGGAGAGAATTCACCCGGTATTTCATGTTTCTATGCTACGGCAGTTTGTGTCAGATCCGAATCAGGTTCTGAGTGAGCCTGAGGTGGAGATTCATACAGATCACACCTATATAGAGCAGCCAGTACGGATTCTGGACACACAGATCAGACAGCTAAGGAACAAGGAAATTTCGATGGTGAAAGTCCTGTGGAACCACCATAATCTAAAAGAATGCACCTGGGAGACGCGAGAGTCGATGCTTCAGCAGTATCCATATTTGTTTTGAGGTTAGTTTCCTCCTTTTCTATGTGTTCCTTGTTTGTTGTTTTTGGGACATTCGACGATGAATGTTCTTAAGGGGGGGAGAATGTAATATCCGGCTAGAGTCCGGCATCGGAATTCTACTTTCCGGTGGGATCCGGGATGTCGGAAGTCTCTCGAAGGGTTAGATTTATGTTTTTCTCAAATGTTTTGATATGTTCATCACGTTTTATGCATAAAGAAATGAGTTTTTGAGTGAAATGAACCAAGGCAGAAAAGCCAGGTTCGGCCGCCGAACATGCTTGGCTTTCGGTTTCACGTGTGGCCGCCGAAGGTGGTCTGGCCAGCCACCTATAAATGGCCCTCAGTCGGTTGAAGCGGTCAGAACACCGTTTCTGTTGTCTTCTGAGGTGAAACCCTGTCCTTTGTGAGTTTTCTTTCATGTTTTCATTAACTCATGCACAGATTTGATTCATTTTCATGATTATTTGAAGGTTTTAAGCTAAACACTCAAAGTTTTGAAGTTTGGAGAGTTTGAAGGCAAGTTGCTCCAAAAATCCACGTTAGGATCCTTCATCTACTTGTTTTCACGAGGTAAGTGAAGATCCTGAGCTTGTTTTTATGTTTTCTGAAGGTTTTATGGGGTTTGATGGACAGAGTTGCATGAATAGGGTTATTTGAGAGTTTTTGATGATTTTATGTGTACAGCTTGTTTTTGTGTTGTTTTTGTTGTATGTTTGGGGTTTTAAGGTAGTTTTTGACCCCTTTGGGCATATACATGAGTGTATGCAAGTGAAGAAATTGAGGTGTTTGTGTTTGAATGTGTTTTGGTGCATTTGGCGAGAGGCAGGGCAAGTTTCTGCCCTGCTGATGAACTCAGGTTCGGCAGCCGAAGGTACATTCGACCGCCGAACCCCTGAGGAGGTGTGAGAAGGTGGCTTCGGCTGCCCAAGCTTGCCCCCGAGCTTTTGGACTTTCGGCTCTGGAGGGAAGTTCGGCCGCCGAAGGTGCCGCCGAAGGTTAGAGACTTTCGTCTCTGGAGTGCCTTTTGGCCTCCGAAACTTGCCCCCGAAAGGGTTCGACTGCCGAAAGTAGAGATTCGGTCGCCGAAGGTGCTTGAGTTTCATCTCTGGAGAGGACTTTCGGCCGCCGAACTTGCTGCCGAAAGTGTCCTGTCCAGCTTTCCTTTGCATGCTTTGCATGGATGTTAGATTGAGTTTAAGGGGATGCTTGGGGAGTTTAATAGAGTGATTCATAAGCTAGTTTGGTCCCTCATTTGAGTCCATCTATATAGGTACAGACCAGAGGAACCAGAGAGAGCAGCAGTGAGTACTGCTCCAGAGGGTTCAGAGCCTGCAGAGTCAGTCCAGTTAGCCAGAGGTGAGTGGAACTAAACTTAACTCTTTTACTTGCACAATGGACTGTTTTAGCATATCTCATGCATCATGATTATGCAATAGGTTGATTGCATTAGTATCCACGAATATGTTGCATTGCATAGTTATTTGTTGATGTGAGTGAATGCTGAATGATCCAATAGTCTCAGACAGGAAGTCCAGGAGCCTTTGACTACGCCCTGGCAATGGTAAGTACAGAGGTGTTATATACACATATACATATATGACAGGAAGACCAGGTGCTCGATTCTACGCCCTGGCACAGAGTTACTGGGACTATGTGGTGACAGGTTTACTCTTGATGTGGATTGACTGTGTTATGACGCATTCCATGAGATCATGTTTTACTGAGATGTTTTACTATTCTACTCACTGGGCTATAGAGCTCATCCCACTCCCTTAACCCCAGTTTTGCCGGTTCAGGGACAGTCCAGCAGAGTACAGAAAGAGTAAAGAGATTTGTAATAGCCTAGTGTGGACATGTAATATGAAAGAGATGTAATACTTGTGTGTATAAAGTTAGAAATGTGCTTGACTTAGTGATGTATGTTTTGTCATGATCTAGATATGTATATATGTTTTACTGTATGTGAAAAACCAGGCTTAACAGGTATGAGTTAACCCATCTAGAGCAAGCTCTAGTTAGGGGTACAGAGTACAGAGTACAGAGTACAGAGATAGTGCATGCACAGGTTAAGCCTTGGTACAGAGAAAAGAATTTTTATTTTTCACAGAAAATGTATGATCATGTATGAGATTTACAGGTACACAGAGAGTATAGCAGGCTTGCTACGGGTTCTGAAGGCCTTAAGCCGACCTGAATCCTAGCGCCGGTGACGGTCCATTTTGGGGTCGTTACACTCAAGATAATTATATTTTAATCCTTTGACTTGAGATTGTCATAGTTTCCAACATAAGGACTGTTATGTTTTGACATAACCAAGCATTGTCTTTAATCTGATAATCATAAAGATTATGATTGAGCATAATAGAAATTATGTAGAAAATATTGAACAATCAAGATAGAATTTGTCCCTCTCTTTGAGAGAGATATCTTCTGGGCCCCTCGATAAGTGAGACTGAGAAATGTGTGGTCATGCTCAAATAAATTGATAATTTGATCAATATCATTTGGTTTTATCAGTCTACTTAGATATTAAGAAATCATAAGTTTGAACATTATAAGTTTGATAGTGACTATGACTTATATTCAAACTAGATATCGTGTGACAAAGGGATTAATACATGTTTTGTTTATTAGGCTTTATCGGACTATCGATCTTCATATTAATTGGGTAGTCATAATGTCTTGCTAGAGGCCACTTATGATTTGTGGGCCTTATGGGACTAGGCCTATTGCCAATTAATGTGAGCCTATTGGGTCACACACAAAAAAATGTCGTTGATGTGCTATGTCATATTAATAAGCTAAAAGCCCGTTAGTATAATTAATAATAATAAAGATGTTATTATTAATATTAATTATTTATTATTATAAGATAATAATATTTAAAAAATTTACAGCCTATCTGTAACTATTACAGATAAAGAAATTTTCATTTTCCTTTTGAAATAGGACTTATCACATAGATATTTGAGTATCTGTGAGATTGTGATAGTTGATTATCAACACAACTCTTTCACGAAAAAAAGTGTGAGAAAATGAAAAACTGAAAAACGAATAAAAGACCTTTGAATTGCGGGAGCAAGGTTTTTTTTGAGTGATCATTTTTCTGGGTTGCAAATTGGGGAACACATAGCTTATCCATCCATTTGAGAGTACTAGCACTCTAGACGGAAATGTTCGTGTGGATACAACTAAGGGTGTTCGTTTTAGAAGCAACACCATCAATCCGAAATAGTCTCTTTTCGTCAAGTCTAAAAAGTTAGTTTCTTATCCTTTCTTTTGAATTAAATGAAGCACTCGGATCCCGAAATGGAAACAGAGATTTTTTTTTCCACTGCGTAAATTTGGATTGTAGTAATTTGTAGGTTTCCTTACAATGGTATCAGAGCCAATTTGTGCTTTTCTTTTAAGTCGAATATGCCATGATTAATGTGCTATATGTGATATATGTTTATTCGAATGGCATGGTCATTAAACTATACAATTCATTCTACATATGATATTTAAAATGACAGATTTATATATGATATGAATTCATGATATCTGTAGGTTTTATGTGAAAATCATTTTCATACAGTATACACACATTTTTCTGTTGATTGGATTAACAAAATATTATTTCAATTATAAGAGTTAATATGATTAATAGGTTATTCGATTAAGGGTTTCAGAAAGATGTTAAAGGTGATTAACACATATGCGTTATTGTTGTTTGGTAATATGATTAATAAACGATGGTATCATTTTTTATATAGTCAATGATTGATTGATATGATCAAACAATTACTAATCAGATTAGTAAAATAATTTTGACTTATATGCATAATAAGGGAATTGAGACAGATTACTGTTAATGCGATTAATGGTTCTATTTAGCGAGACCGCCGTGTGTGTAGCGCCTTAGATATCGTTCCCACAACAAATTAACTTTAACCTAGTAAGCTTATAACATGTTTATATGAAATATGTTGTGATTATGTGAGGTCCTGGCATGGTGCAAAACATGGCTTATTAACCTATGTGATTGGTTATTGTTATCTTTATATGGGATGTAATATTTAAATACGGCATGCATTTTGTTTATTTTAATGTAATAGTATAGGTTTCTTTTATTTTATAAATGGAGATCCATAAGATGGAGGAGAGGAGGCTCGTGCTTCTAAGGTGATGGTGGAGTTGCCTCTAATCATGAGTAGATTCCATGGAGTGGACAAGCAAGCTCAAGATATAAAGATATGTTCCATTGCAACTAATGTAATAGGATTACACCTAGGTTACCCCTTATGATCTTTATATTGGCTTATGAAGATTATTTTTAGATTTTGGTCATGCTATGTCACGTTTATATATTATGTCATATATTAGTATGTGATGCTATGCATGATAGTTTATATATATATGCACATAGGATGCCATGATATATAAATGTAAGACAACATAATTAAAATTGAAAGTTGAACCCTCACTACAAATTTTAAGTTTTAATGCCACCCCCATGTATTAAATGCCTATTAAGATTAAGATCACCAAAATGTAGGTTTTGCTAAAGCAAGGTACTTAGATTATCTTAGTAAGGTAGGATGAGTAATAGTTACTCATTTATTTAATTTGGTTGGACTTAATTAGACTATCAAAATGGTTTTGGGCCTAAGGCATTAGATGTGGTAAAATATGTTTTTGACATATGATGTCAACACCTCATAATTGAAGAGTTACATTAGATGTAATTGGTAAGGAGTTACTTACCTAAATAACTTAATTCTAAGCGTCATGCCAAAACTGACTTGGAATTAGGTGAAATATGGATTTTAGCTCACTAAAATATTATTATTGTAATAATTTAATTTTGTTGAGGGTTATATTTTAGTGGGAGATTTTTGTCATCTTAATATTAATTTGTTTACTAAATTATTTATATTTACATAATTTGTAGATCATTATGGCTGCTAATAACAATTCCACTTTATCACTACGATCCATCCTTGATAAGGATAAACTGAAAGAAAATGGGACCAATTTTGTTGACTGGTTTAGGAACTTGAGAATTATTCTCAAGTAAGAGAAAAAGTCCTAAGTGCTTGATGAAGCTATCCCTGAACCACCTCCTGTTGATGCTACTAATGCTGTTAAGAACAAGCATAAGAAGCATGTGGATGATTCCAATGACATTGGATGTCTTATGTTGGCAACTATGTGCCCAGAACCTCAAAAGGATCTGGAGTGCCTTGAGGCTTATGAGACGAGTGTCAATCTCAAACAGGCTTTCCAACAACTATCTAGGCAGGATAGGTATGAAGCCATCATTGCATTGCATGATTACAAAATGGCTGAAGGTGAATCAGTTAGTGCTCATGTTTTCAAGATGAAAGGCTATATTGATCACCTTGCTAGGCTTGGCTATCCTCTGAGTTTAGAACTCTCCACGGATTTGATCCTACATTTTTTGCCTAGAAATTTTTCTCAGTTTTTCATGAACTATAACATGAACAACATAGAAAAATCCATTCCTGAGCTGCATGGGATGCTAAAGATAGTTGAGGTGAATGTCAAGAAAAAGCCTACCCAAATTTTGAATGTCAATAAGGATTAGCCCATGAAAAATAAATGGAAGCCCAAGTCTAAAGGTGGTAACGGGCCTAAGGGAAGAGGCAAGCCTAAACAACAAGCCAAGACAAAAGCTCCTAAGGAAATAGTTCCTAAGGAAGGAGTCTGCTTCCATTGCAAGGAACCAGGCCATTGGAAGAGAAATTACAAGCTCTATTTGGATGAGTGCAAGAAGAAGAAGAGTAGTGAGACTATGACTTCAGGTATTTATGTTATAGATATTAATTTATCTATTTCTACTTCATGGGTATTAGATACTGGATGTGGTTCTCACATTTGTACTAATGTGCAAGGTCTCAAAAGGAGTAAAAAACTGAAAAAGGCAATATGGACCTACGTGTAGGCAATGGAGCAAGAGTTGCTGCTTTAGCTGTAGAAACTTATGAACTTGTTTTGCCTAATGGGCTTTTGTTAATTTTGAACAACTGCTTTTATGTTTCTACCTTGAGTAGGAATATTATTTCAGTTCCTGTTTTGGACGATGAAGGTTTTTCATTTCTCATTAAGAATAAAAAATGTTCCATTTATAAAGATGATTTGCTTTAGTGTATTGCAAATTCATATGATGACCTTTATGTCCTTAATCTAAATGACTCTAGAGACAATAATATCTATAACATAACTTCTAAGAAAATTAAGCCAAATGAGTTAAACCCAACATATTTATGGCATTGTCGTCTTAGCCATATAAATGAGAATCACATATCTAAACTCCATAAGGATGGTTTATTAGATTCATTT
The DNA here is from genome assembly GCF_001659605.2 of Manihot esculenta. NCBI lineage: Eukaryota > Viridiplantae > Streptophyta > Magnoliopsida > Malpighiales > Euphorbiaceae > Manihot > Manihot esculenta. The sequence continues at coordinate 8,912,584 of NC_035164.2, read as the reverse complement.
GATTTTGAATCATTTGAAAATTGTGAATCTTGTTTACTTGGTAAAATGACAAAAGACCCTTTTACTAGATAAGGTCAAAAGGCTTCAGACTTTTTAGACTTAGTATATACAGATGTATGTGGCCCACTACGCATTAGTGCTAAGGGAGATTATCAGTACCTCATTACATTCACTGATGATTTTAGTAGGTATGGCTATGTCTACCTAATGAAACATAAACATGAATCTTTTGAAATGTTTAGAACTTTTCAAAATGAAGTGCAAAATCAACTTGGTAAAACTATTAAAATGCTTCGATCTGATCGAGATGGTGAATATTTAAGCCAAGAGTTTGATGAACATCTTAGAAATTGTGGAATTGTTTTACAATTAACTCCTCTAGGAACTCCATAATAGAATGGTGTTTCTGAAAGGAGAAATCAAACTTTATTAGATATGGTTCGATCTATGATAAGTCAAACAAATCTCCCTTTACCGTTTTAGGGTTATGCCTTGGAGACAGCTGCATTCATTTTAAACCGAGTACCATCGAAAGCGGTTGAAAAGACACCATATGAGTTATGGACTGGCAAAAGGCCTAGTTTGTCTTTTCTTAAGATTTGGGGTTGTGAGGCTTATGCGAAACGCCCAATTTTAGATAAGCTAGCTCCAAAATCTATCAAGTGCAATTTTATGGGGTATCCTAAGGAAACTAAAGGATACTATTTCTATATTCCTTCAGAGAACAAAGTGTTTGTTGTTCAAAATGGTGTCTTTTTAGAAAAGGAATTTATCTCTTAGAGAATCAGTAGGAGTACAGTACAACTTGAGGAAACTCAAGCACTACAAGAGAGCATTGAACTGCGAGTAGACCACTTCCAGAACCACAAACAGTTGTGGGAGCTAAAAGGGTGACACAAGTCCCACACAAATTTGATAGGACACGTCATCAGCCTGAGATATGGATTTCTCATGACTGATAGTCGTGAAGTTTTGCTTATTGATCAATATGAGCCTGCTACCTATCAAGAAGCTGTTATAGGTCCAGACTCTGAGAAATAGCTTTGTGCTATGAAATCTGAAATGCAATCCATGTATGACAATTGAGTTTGGTCATTAATTGATCCCCCTAAGGGTGTTAAGACCTTGTGTTGCAAATGGTTTTTCAAGAAGAAAACTGACATGGATGGAAATGTGCATACATAAAAAGCAAGATTTGTTGCAAAAGGTTTCAAACAAACTCATGGTATAGACTATGATGAGACCTTTTCACCAATTGCAATGCTTAAGTCTGTAACGACCCGAAAATCGGACCGCTACAGGCACTAGGATCCAGATCGACTTAAGGTCGCCGGGACCCGTAGCAAGCCTGCCATACTCTCTGTGTACCTGTAAAATCCCATACATGCTCATACATGTTCTGAAAGGAAATAAAATTTTGCTCTGTGCCAAGGCTCAACCTGTGCATGCACTATCTCTGTACTACAGCACCCATTTACTAGAGCTCTCATCATTGCTCTAGACGGGTTTAACTCTTACTATGTTAAGCCTGGTTTTCATACTCATCAATAAAACATGTACATAAACAGACCATGTATACAAAAAGGGATTTACACAACATATGGGTCAAGCACAATACTATACTCTGTCCAAGACTAAAACATCTCTTTTACAATTTTACATGTCCACACTATGCTATTACACAACTCTTTACTCTTTCTGGACTTTGCTGAACTTCCCCTGTACTCTGAACCTGCAAGACTGGGGTTAGGGGAGAGGGGTGAGCTATACTAGCCAGTGAGTAGAATAGTAAAACATATGAACAAACATGCTCACATGAAATGCATCACATCACAAGTAATCACATATCGGACGGACTGAATAAAAAATCCCTCTGTGCCCGGCCCGCGAAGGAGCTCCTCAGGACTTTATTATACAATCAATAGTACAAAATTACTCTGTGCCCGGCCCTCTCGGGGCTCCTCAGGACTTTACTATGCCCGGCCCTCAATGGGGCTCCTCAGGACTTTACTGGGAGGGCTAATGAAACCAACTCTATGTCCGTCCGCAAATACAATTAATAATGCAATGCACATATTCGTGACTTCTAATGCAATCAACCTATTGCATAATCATGGTGCATGAAGCATGCTAAAAACATTTAATTTCTCAATTTAAAGGATTAAGTTTAGTTCCAATCACCTCTGGCTACCGCTGAACTGACTCTGAAGCAGTGCTCACTGCTGATCTCTTCGGTTCCTCTAGTCCGTTCCTACACAGGTGGACTCAAATGAGGGACCAAACTAACTCAAGAAAATCCCTAAGAACTCCCCAAAAACCCCCTAAAACCTCCTAAAACAATCAAGGAAAACATGCAAAAGAAGGCTGGACAAGGCACTTTCGGCGGCAGATTCGGCGGCCGAAAGTCCCTCCAGAGCCGAAACTCAGGCATTTTCGGCGGCACCTTCGGCTGCCGAAAGTCCTTTCCAGAGACGAAAGTCCCAATCTTCGGCGGCCGAAACCCCCTCCAGAGCCGAAAGTCCAAACTTTCGGGGGCGAGCTTAGGCAGCCGAAACCACCTCCTTAGCATGTTCGGCGGTCGAACCTTGCTTCGGCGGCCGAAACTAGGTTCTCCGGTAAGGCAGAACCCTGCTCTGTTCTCATGCAAAACTTCCCCAACTTTCTCATACATGCAACCAACAACTCAACAACAAGCATATACTCAAGTACATGCACAAAGGGGTCCAAAACTCACTTAAAACCCCATCAAACATCACAACTCAACACATAAACATGCTTTACCACAAAACCTCTCATACCCCTTATTTAACCTAATCATGCATCTCTACCCATAAAACTCCATAAAACTTTCATAAATCATGAAAAGAAGTTAGGGATCTACACTTACCTCTTCAGATCGAGAGGATAGGTGATCCTAACGTGGAGATATGGAGAAACTCACTCTCAAAGTCTCCAAGCTTTAAAACTTTGGTCTTTAGCTCACAAGCTTCAAAACAACATGAAAACTTATCAAACTTTGAAAGATTTGGAGAAAATATAAACATCACCCAAGGAAGATCATGGTCTCACCTCTGTCCGTGGAAATGGAAAGAAAATCTTATCCATTCACCGACATATGGCCTTTTATAGGTGGCTGGCCAGACCACCTTCGGCGGCCAAACGTGATTCCAAAGTCATGCATGTTCGGCGGCCGAACATCACTTTCGACGGCCGAACCTGGCAAGGCTTCCTTGGTTCTTTTCTTTCAAAACTCATTTTCTTTACACTTAAAACATTCAAACTGATGCTTAAAACATTCAAACTTATGCAAAAGATTTAGAAAACATAATTCTTACCCTTCTAGAGAATTCCGACATCCTAGATTCCACAGGACAGTAGAATGTCGATGCCAGCCTCTAGCCGGGTATTACAAAGTCAGTTAGAATTCTCATTGCCATTGCTGCGTACTATGATTATGAGATATGGAAAATGGGTGTCAAAATAGCTTTCCTTAACAGAAACTTGCTCGAGGATGTGTACATGACACAACCTGAGGGTTTTGTAATCCCTGAGAATTCGGGAAAGATTTGAAAGCTTCAAAAGTCTATTTATGGATTGAAGCAAGCCTTTCGTAGCTGAATTCTTCGTTTTAATGAGATAGTCAGAGACTTTGGATCCATCATGAATGAAGATGAATCTTATGTTTACAATATGGTTAATGGGAGTGCAGTTGTGTTTCTAGTCTTGTATGTGGATGACATATTACTCATTGGAAATGATATCCCCACCTTGCAAAAGGTTAAAATTTGGTTAGGGAATTCTTTTTCAATGAAGGACTTAGGCGAAGCTGCATATATCCTTGGGGTTAAGATCTATAAGGATAGATCTAAGAGGATAATTGGTCTGAGTCAAAGTATTTATATTGAAAAAGTGCTGAAAAGGTTCAGCATGCAAGATTCCAAAAGAGGATTCTTGCCCATGTCTCATGGTATTCATCTTAGCAAGAATCAATGTCCTATAACATCTTATGAGCGAGAACGGATGAATAAGATTCCTTATGCTTCTGCTATTGGATCTATCATGTATGCCATGTTATGTACTAGACCAGACGTCTCATATGCATTAAACACAACAAGCAGATATCAGGCAGATCCCGATGAAAGTCACTGGACAGCTGCTAAGAATATCCTAAAGTACATTAGAAGGACTAAGGATGCATTCTTAGTTTATGGAGGTTTGGAAGACTAGGTAGTTGTAAAAGGTTACACAGATGCTAGTTTCCAAACTGACATAGATGACTTCAGATCGCAGTTAGGATTCGTATTCACTTTAAATGGTGGACCTGTTAGTTGAAAAAGTTCCAAGCAGAGCACTGTAGCAGATTCTACAACAGAAGCTGAGTATATAGCAGCATCAGATGCAGCTAAGGAGGCAGTCTGGTTGAAGAAATTCATCAAAGAGTTGGGAGTGGTTCCTAGCGTTGCAAATCCTATAGACTTTTATTGTGATAATAATGGTAGCACAGCACAAGCAAAGGAGCCTAGGTCCCATCAGAGATCTAAGCATATACTCAGGTGACTTCACCTTATTCGAGAGATCATTGATAAAGGAGATATCAAAATACGCAAGATAGACATAAATGATAACATTGCAGATCCACTGAACAAGCCTTTCTCACAAGTCAAGCCTGATCAGTATACTGGGTCTATAGGTATTAGATATTTGTATGATTAGGCTTGCTGCAAGTGGGAGATTGTTAGTGTATTTGTCTTAGGCCATTATCTTGGACCTTTTTGTATGTCATTTTGTTTATTAATAAAAGAGATTTTATTATCATTATTATTTGTTTGCATGTTACATAATAATGATTAATATCTCTAATTACTTATTATGATGATAATAATAAAATATGACTAGTATGATTACTGATTGATAATCATGAGATGATTATGTGTATGTTGATATAAATCAATAATCATAGATACTTGTTAGAGAACAAAGTATTAAATGGACCCACATTGAGATCGCTACATAGGTTATTGTCATAAGTGAATCTCGAGATAGTTATGTTTTAATCCTTTGACTTGAGATTGTCATAGTTTCCAACATAAGGACTATTATGTTTTGACATAACCAAATATTGTCTTTAATTGGATAACCATAAATGTTATGATTGAGCATAATAGAAATTATGTAGAGGATATTGAACAATCAAGATAGAATTTGTCCCTCTCTTTGAGAGAGATATCTTCTAGACCTCTCGATAAGTGAGACTGAGAAATGCATGGTCATGCTCAAATGAATTGATAATGTGATCAATATCATTTGGTTTTATCATTCTACTTAGAGATCGAGAAATCATAAGTTTGACATTGACCATAACTTATGTTCAAACTAGATATCGTGTGACAAAGGGATTAATACATGTTCTGTTTATTAGGTTTTATCGGACTATCGATCCTCATATTAATTTGATAGTCATAATGTCTTGCTAGAGACTGCTTATGATTTATGGGCCTTGTGGAACTATGCCTGTTGCCAATTAATGTGAGCCTATTGGGTCACACACAAAAGAACGTCATTGATGTGTTATGTCATATTAATGGGCTAAAAGCCCGTTAGTATAATTAATAATAATAAAGATGTCATTATTATTAATATTAATTATTTATTATTATAAGATAATAATATTTAAAAAATCTGCAGTCTATCTATAACTGTTACAGATAAAGAATTTTTTATTTTCCTTTTGAAATATGACTTATCACATAGATATTTGAGTATCTGCGAGATTGTGATAGTTGGTTATCAACATAACTCTTTTACGAAAAGAAGTGTAGAAAAACGAAAAGCCTGAAAAATGAATAAAAGACTTTTGAATTGCGGGAGCAAGGTTTTTTTTGAGTGATCGTTTTTCTGGGTTGTAGATTGGAGAGCATATAGCTTATCCATCCGTTGAGAGAGCTAGCACTCCAGACGAAAATGTTCGTGTGGATACCATTAAGGGTGTTCATTTTAGAAGCAGTACCGTCAGTCCGAAACATTTTCTTTTCGTCAAGTCTAAAAAGTTAGTCCCTTATTTTTCCTTTCAAATTAAACAAAGTACTTGGATCCTGAAATGGAAACAAAGATTTTTTTTCCGCTGCGTAAATTTGGGTTGCAATAATTTCTGGGTTTCCTTACAGATTAGAGTGTTTGATTTTTACAGAATCTTTGCATGGGTTGAGTATCTGACATTTGTATCAAAGCCTTGCTCTTATATGCCTAAGTACATTCCGGGAAGAAGAAGCAATTCGCCATCAAGCTCTGCTAGGACTGGCAGCAACGATCTAACCGACATGGCGATGTCGCGGATGACATCGCTAGAAGGGAGTGTTGCTCTCTAGTGTCCGTTGCTCGCCAAGAGCAACTATCTGGCATGGGCGATAAAAATGGAGGTGTACATGGAGGCTAAGGGCATGTGGGAGGCTATTACATCCGACGATCCTGTAGAATTGCATAAAGATAAGATGGTTTGGCAGCCATCTATCAAGGAATCACTAAAGAGACACTGCTGCAGCTTGGTGCGAAGAAGACCGCGAAGGAAGCGTGGAATTCCTTGAAAACCATGCATTTCGGCACGGCTCGTGTGATGGAGGTGAAGCGCAAACTCTGAGTGGGAGTTTGAGAGCCTTCGCATAAATGATGACGAAGCTGTCAATAATTTCACTGGCAGGGCGTCTACCATCATCAACAAGCTGCATGGACTTGGTGAAAAATTAGACGAAGAGTACATAGTGAAGAAGATGTTGCATGCGGTGTCATCGAAATTCATCCAAATTGCCTCTAAAGCTGAGGAATTCAGTGACCTGAAGAGCAAGATAGTGGAGGAAGTGATTGGTTCACTTAAAGCTCATGAAGAGAGCCTACAAAATTGTGACATGAAAGGAGGTGAGCATGTACTCCTGTCAAACACGGAGTGGAAGGCACGCGAGAATGCTGTGAGCTTGGTAACTGGATCTCCCAAAGAACACATTGGTGGGCGTGATAATGAAAGTGCTCGTGGATGTTGCCACGGGCGTGGCCGTGGTTGTTCAAAGCATGGCTGTGGATGAGGATGTGACAACAACGAGAATTGGCGATCTCTGAAATTTGACATGAAAAGGTATAGTGTTTAGATTGTAATGAGTTTAGGCATTTTGCATCTAACTACAATGCAAACAGGAAGGAAAAAAAGTTCATCTTGCAGAAAAACAAGATGATAATGAGCCTGCACTATTAATGGCTAAGGCATGTGAGTTAGTACATTCTGATGACTCAACATCAATTGATGTTTTGTTGAATGAAGAGAAGGTGAAACTTGAGTTTGGGAATGAAGAGTACGGGAGCAGTGAATGGTACCTTGATAGCAATGCTAGCAACCATATGACAGGCTATAAGAAGAACTTTGCAGAACTTGATGAAACTGTTCATGGCATGATGAGGTTTGGTGATGGATCAGTCGTGAACATCTGTGGCTGCAGAATTATGTTGTTTCAATGTAAAAATGGAGAACACATGAAACTCACAAATATTTATTACATATCAAAATTAAAAAGTAATATTGTGAGTATTGGGTAGTGATAGAGCACATTTTAGTCCACTTTCTTATTATGTTCTTGATGTTTATTTACACCATTTCTACCTAATTTTGTGGTTTTAATCATGTTTTGCAGATACTAGGTGTAAAGAGACAATCTGGAAAAAATGCTCTTAAAACTGCCAAAAAGTACCAAATATAGAAAGTGCCAAAAAAAGAAAGTTTTCAAATAAGGAAAGTTTTCAGAAAAGGAAAGTTTTCAAATAAGGAAAGTTTTCAAATAAGGAAAGTTTTCAAATAAGGGAAGTACATAAGTAAAAGCGAATAAGGAAATCTCAGCCAGAAGATTATTTGAAATTCAAATCGCAAATCTTTCTTTCCTTATTCAAAGATGTGCACACACTGCAGCAGTCATATCTTCCTATTTAGGCAGCAAGATCTCATGAAGACGCACTTGCCTCTTCTGCATTCAGCATTCAAAATTCAAACGAAGGCTCCACCTAACAAGGAAAGACTAGACAGATTCACTTTCCCTTCTGCATTCAATGACTGCGATCCACTTCCTCTTCTGCAATCCGCTCGCATCCTTCCTCTTTTGAAGCCTGATCCGTGCGCTTCCTTCCTTCTGGAGAATTTGCAACGCGATTCTTTCCTTTTCAGCACTTTGGGCAGCCTCTTCAATAATTAGGAAGCAAGTATGACCTAGGGCAGCACTTTCAACTATAAAAAGACACATAAGGAGCCTCCACACAACCTTTACACACCATCTTGGAGACACCTATGGGATTCACATCTCTTCTTCTTTCTTCTTTTCTTTTATTTTTGGTTTTTGTTTCAGCCATGAGAGGCTGAAACCTTTTTATCTAGTTGAAGATTAGGTGATGCTTTAGTTGTTTTATGGATTGGGAGACTTGATCAAACATTGTTTATCTTTTGTTATTCAATATTCATACAATCTCATGCTTAATTCCATTGTTGCTTTGTTGTTTTGATCAATATGGCCAATTGATTCTTGATTGCAAGGTAATAATAATATGTTAGTTTGGGTGATTTAAGTCTGTAATTTCTTGGATTATTCAAACATAAGAACACTTGGTGTAAAAACCAAGGAAATTGTATGATCTAGCAACATCTCATGCATTTGAGTAGTTAGGATTGGATCTCTCTCTTTCTTCATGCAATTAACAATTGTTTGATGCCTAAGGCCCAAGGACGTTCCTTGGCAATTTGTTAATTAGTAATTAATTAGAGGACGTTCCCTAATTGGTTTAATCATAAGGAGAGACATGGTGGTGAGAAGCGTCTTCCATCTCCATAACAAATCTATTGAATCAATCAAAAGAAACTAAGTGTCAATGATCAATCCCAACAACTGAAGTGGATCCAATTCTTCAACTAGAGTTTTCTTATTATTTATTTCTCTTTTATTTTATTATTCGCTTATTTTAATTGCTTTCAGTAGTTTGTTAATCAAATCAGTCTCAAACCCCCCATTTTACTTTTACTGCAATTTATTTTTATTCCGCTTTCAGTTTATCTCGTTTTCAGTTTTATCTCGTTTTCAGTTTATTTTTGTTTCAGTTTATTTTATTAGTCTTGATAAGGAAAATAGGTAAGTTCTCAATTCCCTGTGGATTCGATCCTTTCACCACTATCTACAGTTGTAAAATTGTTGATAACCAGAAAGGTTATTTTTGACCGGCTTCGAGAACCGTGAGTCAAAAATTGGCGCCGTTGCCGGGGAGTTGATTTAACTTATTTATTTTTCTTTCAGGACCTGATCTGTAACCTGAAGAACACCATATCGTAGATCTGAACAAAAAAAAAAAGGCAGAACCATCTTCTGAAACATCTCAATCGCACCTTCTCTTCACCATTCGGCCGCCGAACCTCATCATCATTCGACCGCCGAACCTCATCCTCATTCGGCCGCCAAACATCCCACAAAGGGCACAGTCACCATCGTAGATCTGAATCATGGATGAGGTAAGTAGATCTGATCTTTCTTTTCTGACATCTTTTATGAAAGATTTTGCCATAGGACTAGTTCAATAGGTTCAAGCATCCCAGCCACTAAGGCCATGTAGGATCTGTGGATATGTGGGGCACCCAACTGATCAGTGTCCTACATTTTATCAGTATGACCAACCGATGCATGCGTTTGAAAGATTCAATAGTCAGCCTAGACATGCATATGGAGGATTCTATGAACAGCCAAGACACGATCCATACTATAATACGTGTAATCCAGGTTGGGGAGCCTATCCAGACTTCAGTTATGCAGAGGCTAACAACTACCAGGATTATCAAGGATATCAAGCCCAACCAGAACCTCCAAGTACCTACCAGCACCTTGAAAAGATGATGGAGTCCATGGCAAGTGCTATACAAAGCCTTAGTCAGCGTGTAGATCGAATGGACACATCCAGGAGCAGATCTGAATCCCAAGGCACCTCAATGAATGTAAACATGTTAAGAAGAGAGGAAGAGCTTCAAGATGATGAGGAAGATGATGAAAGTTCGCAAGTTCAAGAACAAGCTGCTGAAGAAACACAACCAGAAAACTGTTTGTCCAAACAAACTGGTCAAACAGAACCTGTTGATAATTTAGATGTCATTGATTATTTGAGCAAAGATGTTTTTTATAGAAATCAAGATGATATACTAAACAATGATCCTTGCAGGGAAAAGAGCCAGAAAGAGCCAAAACTGAAAGAAACTGATTGTTGCATCCAACAGGTGGACTGCAACCATGCGCAGAACAAGGGGGAGCCAATCGCACCTCTTCAGACCAATCTTGCGCAAGAAGGAGTACCTGAAAGCCTTTCAGATGTGTCCTTTCAGCTTCAATCGCAGATCAGTCCTCTTTAGCTCCCCTTTCAGTCAGATCTTGCGTAGAAGGAGCAAACTGAAACCAATTCAGCCATAGATCCAACGCAAACAGCCTATGCTCACAAGAAACAAGTGGAAGTTCAAGAGTCCAAACCAAAGGACCATGCGGACCATTGCCTTCCCAAACCTCCGGATAAGGTAGAGTTTGTTTTACCTGAATTAAGTACTAAACTGCAGCTAGCTATGGAGAGATATGAATTAAAGTTGGAAGTGCTCAAGAATGCAAACATGAGAGCTAGAGGCACACCTCATCTGAAAGAGGAGAAGCTAATCATGTTACTTCATGAGTACATGAAAAAAATGGGATGGGCTATGATAAAATCAAAGGGCGTGCTACACTTTTTGCTTAATGCAGTTGGGACCCTTTTTCCTTCCCCAATTACTTGAGCCTTGATCAAGTGGATCGCACCATGCACACCACACCCAGGGGAGTACTCAGTTTCTTTTGCATTTTAATATTTCCTAAACATTGAGGACAATGCATGATTTAGGTGTGGGGGTGCATATCTGAACTTTTATTTTCAGTCAGTCTTTCAATTTTAGTTCCATTTTTGTGTTTCTCTTTCTTTCAATTGCATTTTTGCGATTTGCTTAGTTTTGAATAGCCACATTTGAATTTTTTTTTTTTTTGCTTTCAATAACACACACACAGCTATAATCTTCTTCTTTTTGTTTTGCTCTACTCAAACTGATAGACTATGTTGGATGAGCTTTTCTTTCCATGACCCCATTGATGTGATGACTCTTTAAACTTATGTTGAATCAATTGTAGTGAGTTATATTCATGTTTGAGAATTGCCTTTTGAATTGAATGTTTGAGCTTGCCATGGTGAAAAATGTATTAATGACACTCATTAGAGAGAATGAATTGAAAATTGTATGAATGAACTTAACATGACTTGATTTAGCAATTGGTGTTGATTTGCCCAATGCATTGATTAAAGAAATTCAGCAAAGACTTAGACTTCATGAGCATAAATTTTAAATTGTTCCAATGATCATTGACTATGAACAGAGCTAGTAGCCACTTGGACAGGTGACCAACTGAGTAACTGGGGGTGGGTATCACCAATATGTACCTTCACGTCAAAAGGTTGGTGACTTTTTCAAGCAAGATTAATGTGCAAAAGGCTGAATATAGTACTTCAAGGTAAGGGCAAATCACTCTGAAAGCTAGAAAAAGTTTTAACTGAACAGAACATGTGCATGTATAATCTCTCTTGAGTAAAACAAATCCTAGCCATGGTAAGTAAAGGGAAACAAAGAAAGAAGGTGAGTAATCTTCATGCATATATTCTTCACTGCAATGATTCAAAATAGGTGTTTAGAGTAAGAGCTTAAGTGGAAATAAGGATCTAGAGTGAGAAAGCTTGTTTGACTATGTTTATTTGCTTGAGGATAAGCAAAAGGCTAGGTGTGGAGGTATTTGATAGAGTACATTTTAGTCCACTTTCTCATTATGTTCTTGATGTTTATTTACACCATTTCTGTCTAATTTTGTGGTTTAGTCATGTTTTGCAGATATTAGGTGTAAAGAGACAATCTAGAGAAAATACTCTTAAAACTGCCAAAAAGTGCCAAATATGGAATGTGCCAAAAAAGGAAAGTTTTCAAATAAGAAAAGCTTTCAGAAAAGAAAAGTTTTCAAATAAGGAAAGTGCAAAAGTAAAAGCGAATAAGGAAAGCTCAGCTAGAAGATTATTTGAAATTCAAATAACAGATCTTTCTTTCCTTGTTCAAAGATGTGCACACACTGCAGCAGTCATATATTCCTATTTAGGCAGCAAGATCTCATGAAGACGCACTTGCCTCTTCTGCGTTCAGCATTCAAAATTCAAACGAAGGCTCCACCTAAAAAGGAAAGACTGGACAGATTCACTTTCCCTTTTGCATTCAATGACTACGATCCACTTCCTCTTCTATAATCCGCGCACATCCTTCCTCTTTTGAAGCCTGATCCGCATGCCTCCTTCCTTCTGGAGAATTCGCAACGCGATTCTTTCTTTTTCAGCACTTTGGGCAGCCTCTTCACTAATTACGAAGCAAGTATGACCTAGGGCAGCACTTTCAACTATAAAAAGACACATAAGGAGCCTCCACACAACCTTTACACACCACCTTGGAGACACCTACGGGATTCACATCTCTTCTTCTACCTTTCTTCTTTTCTTTTATTTTTGGTTTTTGTTTCAGCCATGAGAGGCTGAAACCTTTTTATCTAGTTGAAGATTAGGTGATGCTTTAGTTGTTTTATGGATTGGGAGACTTGATCAAACATTGTTTATCTTTTGTTATTCAATATTCATACAATCTCATGCTTAATTCCATTGTTGCTTTGTTGTTTTGATCAATATGGCCAATTGATTCTTGATTGCAAGGTAATAATAATATGTTAGTTTGGGTGATTTAAGTCCGTAATTGCTTGGATTATTCAAACATAAGAACACTTGGTGTAAAAACCAAGGAAATTGTATGATCTAGCAACATCTCATGCATTTGAGTAGTTAGGATTGGATCTCTCTCTTTCTTCATGCAATTAACAATTGTTTGATGCCTAAGGCCCAAGAACGTTCCTTGGCAATTTGTTAATTAGTAATTAATTAGAGGACGTTCCCTAATTGGTTTAATCATAAGGAGAGACATGGTGGTGAGAAGCGTCTTCCATCTCCATAACAAATCTATTGAATCAATCAAAAGAAACTAAGTGTCAATGATCAATCCCAACAACTGAAGTGGATCCAATTCTTCAACTAGAGCTTTCTTATTATTTATTTCTCTTTTATTTTATTATTCGCTTATTTTAATTGCTTTCAGTAGTTTGTTAATCAAATCAATCTCAAACCTCCCTATTTTACTTTTACTGTAATTTATTTTTATTCTGCTTTTAGTTTATCTCGTTTTCAGTTTTATCTCATTTTCAGTTTATTTTTGTTTCAGTTTATTTTATTGGTCTTGATAAGGAAAATAGGTAAGTTCTCAATTCCCTGTGGATTCAATCCTTTCACTACTATCTACAGTTGTAAAATTGTTGATAACCAGAAAGGTTATTTTTAAACGGCTTCGACAACCGCGAGTCAAGTAGCTGGATGAATATGGAGAACAAACAGTGATTGAGGGTGGCTTTCTACATCCCTTTAATAAGCAGAGAAGATTGGTTGCAAAAGTGAGGAGATCCAAGAACAGGTTGTATGTGGTGAACATCATACATGTACATCTAGTGTCTTATGATTAGTTATAAGGAGGATGCGTGGCTTTGGCACGCCCGTTACAGTCACTTAAATTTTCAAGCTCTCAAGAATCTTACTAATGCAAAAATGGTGGATGGAATGCTACACATTGAATAGGTGAACCAGTTATGCAACGGGTGTGTACTTGCTAAGCAACACAGCCTCCCATTTCCTTAGTAAGCTAATTATCGAGCTAACAGACCACTGGAGCTCATGCATGGTGACCTACGTGGGCCAATCACGCCCACAACATTGAGATGCTTAAGAGAAAAGATGAAGCATTTGGGGCATTCAAGAAGGTAATGGCAGGTGCATAAAGGGAAGTAGAGCAAAAGCTGAAAGTATTTCAAAGTGATCATGGTTGCAAGTTCACGTCAAAATCTTTCATTGAACATTGTGACAGTTTGGGGTCAAGTGACATTTGACGGTACCATATCCTCCTCAACAAAATGGTGTCGTTGAGCATCAAAATCAAACGATCATGGCAATTGTAATACCCGGCTAGAGTCCGACATCGGAATTCTTGTCGTCCGGTGGAATCCAGGATGTCGGAATGCTCTAAAAGGATAAGATTTATGTTTTTCTAAAGTAATGTAGGATGTTTTCATGTTTTAAGTTAACAAGAACCGAGTTTTTGAAAGAAAAAGAACCAAGGCAGAAAAGTCAGGTTCGGCCGCCGAAGGTGACCTTCGGCCGCCGAACATGCATGGCTTTCGGTTTCACGTGTGGCCGCCGAAGGTGGTCTGGCCAGCCACCTATAAAAGGCCCTCAGTAGGTTGAAAGGATAAGTCTTGCCGTTTTCTTTCACTTTCTGAGGTGAGACCCTGTCCTGCTTAAGTTTTCTTCATGTTTTCATTCCATCATGCAAAGAATTGATTGATTTTTATGGGTTTTTGAAGGTTTTGAGCAAAAAACTCAAAGTTGTGAAGTTTGGAGAGTTTGAAGGAGAGTTGCTCCAAAACTCCACGTTAGGATCATTCATCTTCTTGGTTTCAAGAGGTAAGTGAAGATCCTGAGCTTGTTTTCATGCTTTATGGCAGATTTTTGAGGTTTTGGGGGAGAGTTGCATGATTAGGGTAAAAGAGAGGTTTTTGATCTTTTTGTGAGAAAAGTTTGTTTATGTGTTCTTTGTTTTGTGTTGTTGGGGTTTTAAGGTAGTTTCTGACCCCTTTGAGCATATACTTGGGTGTATGCATGTTGAGGAGTTGAGGTGTTTGGGTTGGAGGAAGATTGGTGCGTTTTGGAGTGAGGCAAGGCAAGATTCTGCCTTGCTGATGAACCCAGCTTCGGCCGCCGAAGAATGGTTCGGCCGCCGAATGTGCTGAGGAGGTGGCTTCGGCTGCCCAAACTTGCCCCCGAGCATTTGGACTTTCGGCTCTGGAGGGGAGTTTCGGCCGCCGAAGGTTAGAGACTTTCGTCTCTGGAGTGCCTTTCAACCCCCGAACGTTGCCCCCGAAAGGGTTCGGCTGCCGAAAGTAGAGCTTTGGCCGCCGAAGGTGCATGAGTTTCGGCTCTGGAGAGGACTTTCGGCCACCGAACCTGCCGCCGAAAGTGTCCTGTTTAGCCTTCCTTTGCATGCTTTGTATGAATGTTTGAGTGAGTTTAAGGGGATTCTGGGGAGTGTAATAGAGTTGTTCATAAGCTAGTTTGGTCCCTCATTTGAGTCCATCTGTGTAGGCACAGACCAGAGGAACCAGAGAGAGCAGCAGTGAGTACTGCTCCAGAATATACAGCGCCTGCAGAGTCAGTCCAGATAGCCAGAGGTGAGTGGAACTAAACTTAATACTCGTTTTAATTAAGACATTGAATGCGTTTAGCATATTTCATGCATCATGCTTATGCAATAGGGTGAGTGCATTAGAATCCATAAAGCTATTGCATTGCATAGTTATTTGTTGATGTGGGTGAATGCTAAATGATCCAATAGTTCCAGACAGGAAGTCCAGGACCCCATTCTACGGCCTGGCAGGTATAGTAAAGTCCAGGACCCCATTCTACGGCCTGACAGGTATAGTAAAGACCAGGTGCCCAGTCTACACCCTGGCAAATGGTAAGTACAGGTGTTATATACACGTATACATATACGTACAGGAAGACCAGGACCCCAGTCTACGGCCTGTCACGGAACAGTTACTGGGACTATGTGGTGACAGGTTTACCTTTGATGTGAATTGTCTGTGATATGATGCATTTCATACGATCATGTTTTAATGACTTGTTTTACTGTTCTACTCACTGGGCTATAGAGCTCATCCCACTCCCTTAATCCCAGTCTTGCAGGTTCAGTGTACAGGGGAAATCAGCAGAGGACAGAAAGAGTAAAGAGATTTGTAATAGCTTAGAGTGGACATGTAATATTAAAAGATGTACTAGTTGTGTATACAGTTAAAGTTGTGCTTGACTTAGTTATTTTATGTTGTAAATCTTTTGTTATGTACATGATCTGTATGTATATATATTTGAAAAACCAGGCTTAACAGGTATGAGTTAACCCATCTAGAGCAAGCTCTAGTCAGGGGTACAGAGTACAGAGTACAGAGATAGTGCATGCACAGGTTAAGCCTTAGTTCAGAAAAGAGTTTTTATTTTCACAGAAAATGTATGATCATGTATGAGATTTACAGGTACACAGAGAGTATAGCAGGCTTGCTACGGGTTCTGGCGGCCTTAAGCCGACCTGAATCCTAGCGCCAGTGACGGTCCATTTTGGGGTTGTTACAGCAATGACAAGAAGTCTCTTAAAGTGCAAAGAGATGCCTGCTATGTTTTGGGCAGAAGTGGCACGAACTACTGTCTACCTTATGAAAAGATCTCCAACGATGAGTGTAGAAGGGATGACGTCATATGAAGCCTAGTCAAGACAGAAGTGCAATGTGCAGAACCTGCGTGTGTTCGAATACCTGGCACATGTGAATGACACCTCTCCACATCTTAGGAAACTGAAAGACAGAAGTAATAAAATGATCTTTCTCAGTTATATACCCGGATCTAAGGCCTACAGAGTTTATAATCCAAAGACAAGAAGGGTGAATGTGAGCAGAGATATCTTGTTCGAGGAAGACAACCAATGGTGTTGGGAATCCACTACAAGTGAATTTGTATTCAACTGTATAAGTGTAAATAATATAAACAACTACAAATAAAATATTAATTTAATTTTAAAATAGTAATCATTTAAACCTCATGAATCTCTAATTTCATTGAAATACAATAATGTTTTGTGATAGATCTATTCTTTTCAGTCATTCTTTTAATTTTACCAAAATGTGACTTCTTTTGCCACATTGGTGTACTGAAGTAAGCCATAACTTCATTCCATACATCCCCCTCATCCAATCTAGTTCTAAAATTAACAAATAAGCAATATCACTTTTCTCGAGTCTTACCAACATTTCAGTCCTAACTCCACTAAGAATTTCATAAAATCTATTTTTTCCAACCTTATTTCAAGCAAGATGTATATTGTTCTCTTTAGCCTCATTCCACATATAACGGCTTTACAAATCCAATTATAAGATGTTATAAATATATATAAGGGTATATATAACAATATATATACATATGGACATATAATTTCTAAATAAAATTTGATAATATTTCATTTCTATTTCAAACATTTTAAAAACAAAATTATACAACCTGTGGCAAAACACATTTCTATAATAATTATTCACAACTTTCCAATCGGTAATTAAAAATTTCAAAACATCTATTATGCAATTAATTTCATGTTTTCTTTTTAAATTTATATCTTACTCAAAAGATCCAAATAACTCATCCTTTGTCTTTTAAGGTACTTCTGCCCAATTCTTCTATGGCCCGTAAAGTGCATGTTGATGTCATTGATAATTGAGCAAGATACAATTACATTTGAAAAGCTATATCATGAATCACATACATAGTAAAAATCTCTAATTAATAAGATATTTTTTACTTAAGTTTATTTAATTTTTACTTATAATCTTTTGTTCTTATCATTGGTGGATCAACCGGGTATATTAGAGTCGTTTAGGCCTCTAACTCGAACTGACGATGATGATGCTACTGCTTTCCCCCACTGCAGAGCAGTAGGTGGAACTTAAGTTTTCACTGCCACCTGTAATTATCTTATGTGCTATACTTTGAACATCATCATGATTATTCCTTAGAGTTGGCCCTCGTCCTCTACCTCTAAATTATGATACTCCGAAGCATCCTATAAAATAAACATATTCATAAGAATCAAATTAGAATACATGAATCCAATACTTATATATGCATATGAATTAGAATACATGGAATTGATACTTATATCTATATATAAATTAAAATAAGTAGTGAAATAAGTGTATATATAATATATTTTTACATGAATATTTAAGTGATAATACCTTTTATTTTTTACATAATATATATGACAATTATTCATTATCATTGCAGTTGTTGTCAACATCATTATCCTTATCCTCTTCTCCTTCATCTTCATCTTCATTATCTTCATCCTCCTCCTCCTCCTCCTCCTCCTCCTTTTACTTTGCTTCCTCTCTACTTAGTTGTTTAAAATTTTATAATTCATTTTCATCTAACTCTACGATATGATTATAATTAAGGAGCAAATAAGGATCATCAAGTTTAATATTTAATAAAATTTCCCCTTAGCTATGAGATGTCATAATCTTGATAGGCAATCTCATCAAATTTATCATCATTAACTATGCTAATCACTTTGTATAAGTTATATATATGTTTCTAACTTTGATTTTAAATATTGCACATCAATTAGCCTTTATTTTATTGATTATAGGATATTCATAGACACTTGTTGAGCTTGTTGCGCTAAAATAAATAAATCATCATATGTAAGTCTATATCTAGATTTGATTTATATAAGCCCATGTTGAGGATGAATCCTTATTCTTTTATCAATATCAAACCATTTATATTTAAAAAGAATTAACTTATTATTCACACCAATATATACTAACTCTAGTATTTCATTTAATAAACCATAATAGTTACTCTCATATTCATTGCAACTACTTCCTTTCATCCAAACACCGTTATTCAATGTCTTTTGATCATTACCTTAATCATGTGTGTAAAACTTAAACTTATTCACAAAGTATTCTTTATATGATTGAAATCTTGGACTAGAGCCTTGAGCTATTTGGTATATGGAATCATCAACTTTGTTCTTTTCTACCTATTATGAGAAGAAAAAATAAAAAAAAAAAAAAAAAAAGCTGAATCAACCTTTTAAGGACATAATATGTATTTGGTGATATTTATATATTCTTTCAACTATTTGTCAAATTCTTATCCCTCAATTATTCTAATTGTTGATCCTTGATATTCACACTTACTTGCCGTACATAGTCATTAAACATCCCAAACAATAATTAACTTCATATATTATGAATCATATCTCAGTAATTAAAAAAAAAAAAATACCCAATTTAGTTCAAAGAACTGACTCAACAAATGTTCTATCTCTTAGTTATTCAATAATACATAAATATGAGTAACATGATACTCCACATTTGATAAGAATTTTTTATTAGATGTTCGATCGAAAAATTTTTTTATTGATTCAATATTTTCTCCATTATTATTTCTTAAAATTTTATTTAATCTTGTAAGACTTTGTGGATCAAAATAGTTAGAATAAAATGTTAATACTTCGGGCTTTTTGCCCTACAAGGTTAAAAATAATAATAATTCCTAAATCTTGCTTTGGAAAAAAATTACCATATGTTATGAGTGAGGTAGGACCTAAAAAACCATCATGTACAAAAGTGCAGTCCTAATAAAAAAAAAAATTAATACCTAACTGCACCTTAAAGGTGCAGTAGATATATATATATATATATATATATATATATATATATATATATATATTAAAGTTAATTTACATTATGATTCTTAAAATTTAATAAAATTTACAACTTGATCTATATTTTTTAAAAAATAAAGAATCTAGTTTTTATATTTTATTTTATTAATAAAATATTTATTATTTTAAATTTACTCTTACTCATGAAAAGTAAGTAAACTCTTAAACCTTAACTCAATTTTCTTAATTTTTAATATATTATAATAGTCCTATATTAAATTTTTTCTCAGCTATATAAATTTCTAAATCTTCAAATCCTAAATTTTTGTTATTTTTAATTTATATCAAGATATTTATAGTAATTTTATATTAAATACTATCATATTTAATTTTTATTTTTATTTTTTTTGAAATTTTACGTGCAGTAAATTTTAAGTGCGGTGAACTCTAAATTCACCTGAAAAATATCTTTTTTTTCTAGACGAGAGTTTAAAAATTACTTTTTTGTAAAAATTACTTTTTTGTAACCTTTACTAGTCAAAAGGCTTGATATTTTCTCAATAATATAAGTGTCAATGATTTAACTTTTAATAAAGGTTTTATTTTAAATTTTTTTCTTCAAATAAAAAAGGAACATGATCAAATTAAAAAGGAACTGATCAAGTAAATTAAATTGTTACTTTATTAAAAAAATCTGACTCTCTTAATAAATATAACTCATATTTTATATAATTTAAAATTCAAACGAATACATACAATGATATTGAACTGGTTTACCCACTTTACTTTCATAGATAAAACGAATAGATAAGTGTTTCATTGAGCGAAAAACGAATAAATAAGTGTTTCATTGAGTGAAAGAAACCAAGTATTAATATCTTCTTTAACTTACAAGTAGTTTCAATATTGTTTTTCTCTAAGATTCAATATTCTCCGCTAATACAGTTGAGGTAATGTGACGTCACCTTTACCTAGAAATCTCCAAGTTCTAACATATAGAAGATGGGAAATAAATCTTATTATTTAAAATAAAATTTTAAAAATTAATTTGTCTATCCTAACTTCAAACTCAGGGTTGAGGAAACCATTTATATCAAGCCGCTATACATTCACCTATGATTAATATATACAATGAATATGTTAAAATAAAACAACATTTGGATTATAAAGGTTTGTGACATAAA
Source organism: Manihot esculenta (assembly GCF_001659605.2). Taxonomy (NCBI): domain Eukaryota; kingdom Viridiplantae; phylum Streptophyta; class Magnoliopsida; order Malpighiales; family Euphorbiaceae; genus Manihot; species Manihot esculenta. The sequence goes on along the minus strand of NC_035164.2, from coordinate 8,891,932 downwards.
ATTCAAGCATGAATTTGGAAATAAGTTATATATATAAGCATGATTGAGCATTACACTAAGAATGTATAATGGCTAATTTTTAACTTTTTCACGACACTCCACATTATGCTCATATTAATCTTCTTCTGTGTCTCTTTTCCACCCTCACATTATTCTTATTCGGGTTGAAATTTCAATTTAAGATATTCATATTTTGATGTGTAATTTCAATATTATTATCTAAAAAAATTATAATTTAAAACTCCAATACTAATCTAAAATCAAAGAGGCTCTCAGCTAGCTTGTTGCCATGAATAAACCAAGTATATAATTCAGGTATTCTCATTAAAAAATTACAGTAAAAACATGGAGACTCAGATGCGTTTTTGGATAGAAATACTGAATCCACGTAAAATGGTAAAAACATGGAGACTTAGATTTTTGGAATGCACTGGTTAAGAATTTCTTTATCCTTCCAAAATGGTAAAGAGAGTTTTTACCACTGAAATCTCTCTCTCCCATCTCTTTTCCTATGTTTGCCATTGGAAGCTAGTTATTCCTCAATGTGAATGACCTGAAGTAATTTACGCATTCACCCTTTTGCTGAAATACTAACATCACAATATGAGTCCTGAACAGTTACTTCTTTCTTTGAATATCTACTCTTAAAATAGTTTGCTTTCAAATCTTTCATGGTTTTTAATTACTGGTTCTAAATAATTGAATTAATGGTTACAGGTTTTGGTTTTGGAGAGATATGGGTGAGGAATTGATTTTCTTTGGATTTTCTGATCATAGTGGAAATATGATCCATAGTCGTTAATATAGAAGGAAAATTGTGCATGGAATCTTGAAATATGAAAACATTTGATTTGAGATATGAAAATATTCGTTAATTCACATTAGCATAATTAGAAATATGATCCATAGCCGTTAATATAGAAGGAAAATTGTGCATGGAATCTTGAAAATATTCGTTAATTCACATCATTGCGGGTGAATATTTGATGAAGGTCAAAACTATCAAAAATAATTTTTTATTTTTTTTTAAAATAAAATAAATTACAATAATTGTGAGTTGGATCGATCTCACATAAATCGAAAAGAAAGTAATTTTATTAAATAAATAAAAATAAAATAAAAATAAAAATGCAAGAGAATAAAAATTAATTCAATGAGAAAATAAACTAAATTAATCAAATAAGAAGAACAATTAAATTTAAGATAGAAAATCAATATGAGATGAATTTAGTCAAAGGATCAAACTTAGTTTCAGTTTTATTGGTTGATCACTGATGCAAAGATAATTTTAATTATTTATCGATAAATCAGTTATAGATATCGAAGACGATTCAAATATCCAATATTTCCTTAATTTTTAAACTAGTTAAGAGATGCTGGTTAACTAACTATAACTCTTAGACAGCCGTAGGAGATACTCTTAAAATTTAATCTAATTACCGCATTAAAAATTAGAAGAACCTGATTCTGATTAACAAATATGAGACGCTCAGTTCATTTAATTAGATTATATTATTCCTTAAAGAAGGTTTTACGTAACCTAATTCACCACTTATTTCATATTAAACTAAACAATGGATTTAATCAATCTGAATAGCAATATATTATTCTAACAATTGCACAATGGGCTCTTATTATAACAATCAATAGAATAATATTAAACACTAATAACAGGAATAATATAAATACCAAAAGATAATAAATAAATAATAAAACCAATTAGATCCCATAACTAATTGAACTGAAATTTTAATTATCTTTCAACTGAATAGAAGAATAATTTAGTCACACATATTCATGGTTGAAACTCAACACCAAGAAGAGTGTTTTCAACCTCCTAAAATTAATTCTAAACAAAAGATGATTCTGTATATCAAAATGTCAACTTTATATAGTACTAAAAATCCTAGTTCAACCTAAATATTAGTAACCAAAGTCAGTTGGAAATGTTTTTCCCAAAAAAGTCGGGTTTTATATATTTTGGTGGATGAGGATTATCTGTTCACGTTTTATATTTGGAATTAGACTCTGATTCTTCTCGTCAAATATGTTATGCCCATAACGGAGTCTATAACAAAGTATGTTTGAGAGTTAGAGTTCAAGCATGATTCTGTATACAAATCATAAAAGAAATCATAAAAGAAACTAGTATGCCACAATAAGTTCTCATTAATGTATATAAATCATAAAAGAAATACCAACACAGTCTTTAAAACTAAAATGCAATAAACTCGTTTTCAATATGTGAGCACACAATTTAGTTCAATAATTTTTTAAGTTAATACATAAAAAAACATGTACCCAACCAACCAAAGAAGCCCTAAAATTGTAATTTTCACCAAGGAATACAAAAATCCAGTTTTCTTTCTTTCTTTTTTTTTTTGTTTTAATTTGATGGTCTTGGTTCGAGATTTTTATTGACTACTGTGAAGCAGCAGTGGCGGAGCCAGGAGCTTCCCTTTGGTAGGGCACCGGCTGCGCCGCTGCGGCACCTTCATCCCCCTTCAAAGCATTTTTCGGTAGCCGGTACGGCACGTGCCCCCCTTGCCGTACCTTCCCTCCGCCCCTGTGTGAAGGTGTACTCTCCTAACACTAGTATTTTCCATTCACAAGAGACATCCATTGCTTAAAGAGAATGGATCCGAACCACCCAAACCAACAAGTGATGGTAAATCATTTTATTAGTGGTATATTTTGAACCATTGACGGTCCCTATGGGGTATAATTCTCCCAATCATAGGCTTTCTCCATTCACAAAGGACATCCATTGCTTAAGAGAAATAAATATCGTACCACTTGAACCAGCCAATATTGGTGAACCACTTATTTATTTATTTCAACATCCTAGATTCCTTAGGACACTATTCTTCAATGAGACTCATCAAAGCAAGTTGAGCAAAGTTTCCACATATCCTTTAACAAGCAATATTAGTTCATTTAAATAGGAGTTTGCACATTTTAACCTATAGAGATAAATGCTAGAATCGCTCATGATTTGCATAAAATGGTTAGAGAAAGTTCTTTGTGCTAGTTACCTAAAGTAATTCAATCTAAATCTAAAAGTCACAACCCTTTTTCTTTTTATTTATTTATTTTTATATCTAGAAAAGAAAAGAAAAAGAAAGAATAAATTGACAAATGAATATAAAATAAAAGCTAGAATAGAACAAAACCTAAAACAAAAATAAAATAATAAAACTAAAAAAAACAAAGCTTAAATAAAATAAATAAACTAAAGAAAAAAAAGCTGGATATCAAAAACATAGACATATACTCTCTAAACTTCTCCTCCCACACTTAAGTCACAATGCCCTCAATGTGGAATAAATCCATATAAAAAATGTCATAAAAAACATTCCTCCCCCATACTTCAAATTTAAATCAACAAATAACAGAAAATAAAGACTCAAGTACTTCCCTAGCGGGTAGAGAAGATCTACTGATAGACTGGAGGAGGTCTGCTGATAGTTTGACAGCATTGTAGATTTAGTTATGGGCATAACCAAGGACACGAACTTTCTTCTTATGAGCATATCAGACAATGAAATTATCCTTAAGGTACTATCCCTATTATATCTTCATGTCCTCTCTTTCCTTTCTGCCAAAAAAAAAATTTTTTTCTATATTTTTTAATAAAGTTAAAAAATAAAAAAATTAACTAGGAGGATAAGGAAAGAAATAATTCTAATTTATAATCTTAGCTAGACTTTATTGACCATCAAATAATTGATGTTGAGTAACTTAAAATGACCTCCTTAGTTGGTTCCACCTTGAATCCTTCATAAAATAGCTTGAGAAACAATTTTGAAATTATACTTTCGAACCGTGTGAAGTGCCATTTTCATTTATGAATAGAGGTGGTTGACCGAGCAATGACTTTATTTTCACTTTTGGTTCCTCCATTTTGCAAAATCTCTCAAGGATCTCATTCTCTTCTTTCTCCTTTTTGGACTTGGCTAACCATTTAGGAAAATGAGGTTTGATTATCATATCATTAGGTTCAGCTTGTTTATGTCCTGGTGTCAATTTACTGTTTGTTTTAGGTATTTGGATTTTATTCTCCAGGTCTGCACTTTCGTTGTGCCCACGGCTTATCTCATGAGAATTTTGCGGCAACTCTTTTTCACTTTTCAATGTAACAGCACTTACATTCTCCCTTGAGTTGACTATTATTTGAGAAGATAATTCCTCTTGAGACTCCAATTTGCTTAAGGACATAGCTAGTTAGCTCATTTGGGTTTTCAAATTTGAATCCTTTTCCTTGTTTCCAGTTGAAATTCTTGAGTATTAATTGCTAAATTTTTTATAATATTCTCAAATGACATACCTGAATTTGATGAAGATGCTGGTTATTGCTAAGGTTGTTGAAGACTTTGGAAATAGGTTGTCGTTGCACCATAGTTGAAATTTGAATCATCTCCCCATCCCTGATTGTAAGTATTCAAGCAAGCATCATATTGTCCTTGAGGAGGACCATAAAATTCACCCCTTGCATTTACTTGTTGTTGCAAGTTTCTTATAGCAATACCTTGAACAAAGTGGTCAAACATGAAAGTTATAATGCAAGAAAAGAAAAGGATGGCTCATAATAGCTTAGATTTAGATACATCATGTTACCGCAATACATCCCTATAAGTAAATTTAAGATTTAGCCGCAAGAATAAATAAAATCATTCAAAAGAATTAACAACTAATTAAAAACAGTCCCCCAGCAGCGGTGCCAAAATTTGATAGGTGTTGAAACCACAAAAAAATAATTTCCTTCTTTTTTCAAAACAAAATAAATTTCAATAATAGTGAGTAGAGTCGATCCCACAAAGACTAAAAGGAAAGTAATTCTATTGAATGAATAAAAATAAAATAAAAATAAAAATAGGGAGATTTTAAATGTAAGAGAATAAAAATTAATTCAATAAGAAAATAAACTAAATTAATCAAATAAGAAGAGCAATTAAATTTAAGAGAGAAAATCAATATGAGATGAATTCAATCAAAGGATCAATCTTAGTTTCAGTCTTGTTGGTTGATCACATATGCAAAGACAATTTTAGATTATTTATTAATAAATCAGTTATAAATATCAAAAACCCTTCAAATACACATCCTTCCTTTTTAAACTAGTTAAGAGATACTCGTTAACTAGCTCTAACTGTTGGACAACCGTAGGAAACGCTCCTAGAATTTAATCCAATTACCGCATTAAGAATTAAAAGGATCTGATTCTAACTAACAAATACAAGATGCTCACTTCATTTAAGTTAAATTATATTGTTCCTTATGAAGTCCTTACGCAACCTAATTCACTATTTATTTCAGATTAAACTAAACAATCACAAATTTAATCAATTTGAATAACAATATATTATTCTAAAAATTGCACAATAGGTTCTTATTATAATAAATAATAGAATAATATTAAATACTAGTCACAGGAATAATATAAATACTAAAAGATAATAAAGAAAAAATAAAATCAATTAGATCTCATAACTAATTGAACTGAAACTTTAATTATCCTTCAATTAAAAAGAAGAATTTAGCATGTTCATGGTTGAATCAATATTTTTAGCCTCTTAAAATTAATTCAGAAAAAAAAGATGATTTTGTACATCAAAATGTCCATCTTTATATAGTACTAAAAATCCTAGTTCAACCTAAATACTAGTAACCAAAATGAACTTGAAAGGTTTTCTCAAAAAGAATTGAGTTTGATGTATCATAGCGGATGAGGATTATCTGTTCACATCTCAAATTTGGAATTGGACTCTAATTCTTCTCTTCAATTATGTTATGCCCATATTGTAGTCCATAACAAAGTATATTTAAGAGTTGAAGTTCAAATATGATTCTCCTTCCTTATTCTCTTGCGAACTTAGTTATGCCCACAACTCCTTTTAATTTCAGAATGTAAAGTCTAAACACGATTTTTTTTTTCTTGTTATTCTCCAACCCTTCCTTATCCTACCAAGATATTAAAACTCAAATAAATCAATATGTTTTAAATAAAATCAAACTCAAAATCTAAGTGTTTTAGAACATTAAACCTATACAAATATGCATATTATCAATATTGATTATATAATTAGTCTATTTTTATGGATTTAATCAAGGTACTAAAGGTCGTAATAAAGGGCAGAAGAGTTAATAATGGGAAAAAAATTCCAAAGATAATAATATTTCTAATAATCAAGTAGTCAAGCAACTAATTTCTTTTATCTACGTAAGAGATTTTTCGATATTTAATTCGTAAGAATTGTGAGATCAAACTAAATTTAATGCTCTGTTTCTATTTATTGTTTCTATATTGTTCCTGTATGCTTGAAATTATTATTCGTTTGATTCATTCAATATGGCCAGTTGTTCAAATTGAGTGAGTAATATATTGTCATTTGAATTTATCAAGTCTATAATTATTTAGTGAATTTGATATTTATGATAAACATAGTTATAATTGTTGAATTATATATTCTAATTTCATTAGTTGCGCTAGCATGAGCTTCTTGGTTGGAGTCGGATCTTTCTAAATTCTAATGTTGTTAGCAAATTAAATCTTATAAAGTTGAACATTGGGTTGTTTATCAATTAGAGGCTAGCTAGTGAATTGATCCTTGTTAATCTAATGAATAATAGTGGATTAAATTGTCAAATCATGTCAATAATTATAACAAGCTAATAAAAAATTAAAATGGATATCCTTGCATCTAGAAAATATAAACATTAAATCATTATAAATTATAATATCAGATTCTAGAAAATTAAAAAAGTTGTCAATTTTAGAAATGAATAATTAGATAGACGATGATTAAAGGTATTATGCTCGACCCTTAAATTTTAAAAACAAAAAAAAAAGTAAGAAAGTTGATGTTCCTGAAACCAAATTGATGATGTGGCTGAA